>NW_009925901.1:0-49978 GCF_000696875.1 Nestor notabilis | reverse complement strand
AGTGTAAACATGGTCTTTTGGAAACCAAAGGGAAATACGATGCTGAATGTTTGCTTTCTGGGTCTAAAAATTAAGTATTACAGAAACCCTTATCTTGGTTCAAAGCTCTCACTGAACACGTTAATGTCACATATGTCAATAAATAGATGCTCAAATATTTCTTTATAATCTCATAACAAGAACTTCAATAGAATATTCATATTCTACAGTCCCATCTAATTGTGGGAAATGTCATGGAGTAAGTATTATCCTTGGTACTGCTTATTTCTGTAATCTGCTAGAAAAAAACGAATAACACCAGGAGTTTGTGTTGTTGTTGGAAAAGCAACAATTTTCCAGCAATTTAACTACCCAGAATATAATTTCTGAAGCAATTAAAAGCAAGTATATAGAATATTCATAGCTGTGGTTGGTGATTAAGAAACTTTTAAAGGCACAAATTGAATTTATAACAGCCTAACCATGGGAATAATTAAAATTAGTGTCTTGCCTTAGTATGAAACTATTCTCTGACTCGACATGTACTGTAGCATCACTCTCAATAGATGGACAGTATGTGATACAAGGCCAGTGCAACAGCTTTGCTGGAAACTGCACCATTTTCATTAAGGTAAAGTCTTTCAAAAAGGAATATCTGTTAGGATGTTATACGGCCATTTTGACTGAATAAACACTTAGTGTCTTTAATTCTATCAAGTATTCACCCTTCAGTAGAATACTGACACCTTCCATTGTCAGCATTCTTCTGTCTTTTGATTTACCACTTCTGTAACTGTAATAGCTGTCCTGTTGCACCATGTGCTTAACTGGAGCATTCTTGACAAGAACAATCGAAAGCATGTATAAATGCAGCACAAACAGCTGTATCATTTTTTGAGTCCTTGTTGAAAGCAGACTATTGTTTTGTTTACACCTTCTAGTATATCATACCATCTTGTGTTTGCTTCCTGGTTGGTGGTCTTTCTGTTACCACTGCTGTAGTTCAGTTTATTTTCTAATCACAGCTGGATTGGTAAGAATAATATAAAACCAAGAAAGAAAAATAGTTGGTGCCCCAACAGAATAACACTGCTCTCAACTTTTTACTAATAAGCACCTCATTTATTTGCAGTATTGGTCAATATGGCATTACTTCCGTGATTCTACATCTTAGGCCCACTCATTGTGCTGCATGTCACATTAGATGGTACAGAGAAAGCCATAATTTATTTTCATCAGGACCATCTCTGCAAAACCACTGGTTAAGTCATGCACACATCTTTCTTCCCTCTTTCATGGGGGGAGCTGGGTCCTGTCTGCCAAGCAGTAGAGCCATTTTTGGCAGCTTCCTGGTTATGGAGATTGCTGGTAGAGAATGTGTCCTGCTGTGTCATGTTTGGGAGATGGGAGCACTTGACCTGAAGTTAAGTATGCCTGCACATGTTTGAGGAGGAGTTTTCATGCATATGTTCGTATGTGCAACCTTGAAGACACTATTGAACAAGTATTAAACTTCTATAAGATTAATAGTTCATTATTTGCTTCAGCTTGAGAAGAGTCAATTCTCTACACTTCTGCTGCACCGGTCATGTTTCTACACTTGTATTTGTTAAGAATACATAATCTTGTGTCCAGGACCTATATTCCCGTGGCAGGTGATGGATTCATAACCCATTGTACCACACCAAGTGGCAGATAAGCCTCCATAGCTTTGAGCCTGAAAAGACATAAACATCTGGTAATGGGGAGAGTTTTGATTCTTATAATGCCAGAGAGGAAAGTAAATACTGCAATATTTCCTCTTGCATTTTTCCCCAAAACCTCTGATACTGGAATGTGGATCCTGAGTTTACACATAAACCACAGCAAATGTGTGGATTCTCAGAGAATTTGACGTGCTGTTTCATGTTAATTTGCTCACTAAAATCCGTCTGAAATAAGCAAAGTAGCCTATTCAGAATTGTAGTAAATTTACATCCAGTAGTGAAATACCCAAAGCACAGTTCTAGTTCACCCAACAGGGAGTCTGTTGATTGTTCAGCAGAGAAGAGAAATTTATGTCTGCTGAGGGCTGAAGCACAGTGGTAGGTATAAAAAGAAATTCTCTGCTCTTGGCACACTCTGTTTGTTCCCTGGACAAACAGAGGCTCATGGAATTGTGAACTGCCAGTTGATTGCTTTTCATATGCTGTTTATGCTGATGAAAATTATAGAAAGAAAAATAAATTTCCCAAAGAATTTCAGTTAATGGTGGTGTTGGGAATGTGTGTGCTTGCTGGAGAGAAGTGCTTGTTTAGAGCTGACAGTCTGGGGTGTCTGGGTTGTGAACATGCTAGTTAAATCCTTAGTGTTTGTAACCACTTTACCCCCTCCTCTGTCTTTTATTTACCCACAGGGTTATTGCTTTCCTTGAAGCTATTGTGTGCATAAAGTTTGGACAGGATCTTTTTTCCAAAACACAAATACTGTATGTTGTGTTTTGGCTTCTCTGTGTGGTAAGTGAGATTTCTCATGTGAAACATAAAGCATGGTAAAAGCATTGAAAGCATCTAAAGAGTTTCCTCTCTGGAACATTGGCAGCAGGGGATCATTGTGGGGGGAATGCTGGTAAAGAGCTCTGTGAATGTATTAGGAAAAGCAAATACTAGATAGTTTAGAACACACTTTGAAGGGACTAGAATAACTTTTCTTCTTATTTCTTGACATAGCAGAATATAGTCACTTTAAGACTGTTTAACAATTAAACAAACAATAGGTTTAGGGTGCTTTATGAGATAAAATGTGAATTTGACTGAAGCTAACTTTGGTGGTACTTGCTGTAGTGTCCACTGAAAAGGAACTGGAGTTAATGAATAGCATTAATAAGTAATGCATGTTGTTCCACACTGAAGTCTTCCAGTGACGTAAAGAACCCTGTTCTATCAGGCAAATCATTCCCACTCAGCATGCGACTTTCTGTACTTTAGTGTGATTACTGCAAATGCAGCATGAAATGCCCATTTTATAACAGTAAATGGATATCTGTCTTGCCAGACTTGTAACTCCAATGCCAAACACATTTTTAATTGTCAGTGAAAAATAAGGCATTTATAATAGGCTGACAGATAAATACTCCTAGTTGGGAACACAGTTTGAACAGGTGATAGCAAGTCAGAATGTATTGTTCTCTTACTCAGCATGATGATTTTATTCCTGAAACTTTAGAGGAGAAAAGTATTGAATCGCTTCCCAAATTTAGAGCACCATAAAACCAAACATGTAACCAGGCCTGAAGGAGGATTAATTTTTCTCACAGACTGGTTGTTCCTGATAATATGTGTGAAAGTGCCTTTGTATGATGACTCTACGGAGTGAGGACAAAAACCATAAAAACAGGGTGTCCTGCATGTGTGTGGTTCATCTGTATGTATTCTTATGCTCCTGTTGAGAATTGACCTGCATACCTCATGGTGGCAGAATGTATGTGTACCTTGAAGTTAAAGCATGAGTCTTACTCGTGCTGACAGAAGATGCAGAGAGAAAGAGTGTGGAAGTCTCTGAATGTAGACCCAGGGACTCAGAGACCTTGAACCAGCAATAAATTTGGAAAAAAGTTTTACAGAATATTTTTTCTTCTCCTCTCTTATTTAGGCCTTTACAACTTTCCTGTGTTTATATGGTATGGTTTGGTATGCAGAATACTATGGCCTCCGAGAAAAGGTACTTTATTAAGAAGCCTGGTTTTGTTTAATACCAGAGTTCATACTGCTAAGCTCCTAGATATTAGAATTCTTTACCAGAGCTAGTATAAATGGGGGTGAGGGTGGGATGGCCTAGAGTCTAGCTGAAGTCAGTAGAAAGAACTCTGAATTCAGTTGGCCTTGGACAGATCCCAGATTACACTGTGGTTTCTAAAGAATGCTGTCCTCTTAGTTACTCAAAATGAGGTTGTAATTTTAGCAAAGCATTCAGGGATGAATGCTTAGCTAATGTTCTCATTGTACAGGTGAAATGCTAGGGGAATATTAAGAATACTTGGTTACATAAGAAATCACATGGCAGGTGGTGAGTTTTTATTGTATCATGTATGTTGTACCTTTTAACCAGAAAGCAAAAAGTCCTAAGTACTGGCTGAATGTTTTATGAGGACTTCTGTCACCGTTTAAGTCTACAAGTCTAATTGCAAACAGGAGAAGTGCTGATCACAGGAACCACCAGCATCCCAATGACATGTGCCCTTGTTTTTGCAGACCTTATCAGAAAGTGAAGACAGCCCATACAGTCCAGATGCTTCCTGGCTTCATTCTAAATTCAGTAAAGGTATTGGCACTTTTGCACCTATATTCTCAAAGTGGTAGTAATAAGACTCAAGACTAGGAAATGAGGCTTGAGAAATTTACCTTGCAGACAACTGGACTTATTTAAACATCCCTGCAGGAGCTATACAGATCTACCATCTGCAGAGCTATTCTGCTTTACAACTTTTCTAACTCTCAGAAATGTATTTTTTAATGAAGCAGCTGAATTTTTCTGCTGTTTATTCCAGGCCATTCTTGTTAGGGCATTATGCATTTCATAACTGTTGTGGACAGGTTTTCTCTCTGAACATCGCATGTTTGATTGAAACATATGAATGTGAATTGTACTTTTATTCCTGTTTGTTAAGAAACAGTCAAGAATGTGCCCTGGAGCGTTCTTACTGACACTTGCCTAGTCAATGTAGTGCTGATGGTCATAAACAGCAAAGGAAGCCTCCTTCTCTGACTTAAGTGACCTCTAGTGTAGGGGAAATAAGTTACCTGCCTCCTCTGTTAACTCTGTCGTGTGGTCTTATTATTGAACAATTATCAAGATTCCTACCTGGAAGTTATCTCTCAGACTTTATGCTTCATGTGTTTGTATTGTTAAAAACAATTTCTTACTTATCATAGGCTTGAAAAACACCTAGATTTCATACATGTTTTTTCTGGATGACGATATGTATTCTCAGTTTAGTAAATTTGTGGATTTTTGTATTTTGGAGAAAAAATTGCTTGAACTTTATTTATTTTCCACTTATGTATGCCAGAGAACTTGGGCTAAGTAAATCTTTCTATGATTTTCTATTACTTCATTAATTACAAACTTTAGCCTCTTCCATCTTTTGCTTCTGAATTCTTGTTTCAGTCCCCATAGTCTCCCTCTGCTTTCTCAGAGTCAGACATGAGGGTTGAGCATGTTCAGCCTGGAGAAAAGAAGGCTCAGGGGAGGCCTTATAACAGTCTTCCAATACCTAAAGGTTGCCTACAAGAAATCTGGAAAACGAGGTTTTACAAGGGCAGGTAATGACAGGGCAAGGGGGAATAGTTTTAAACTGAAAGAGGGTAGATTTAGATTAGACATTAGTAAGAAGTTCTTAACTGAGGGTATTGAGACAGGTTGCCCAGAGAAGTTGTGGTTGCCCCAACCCTGGTAGTGTTTAAGACCAGGCTGGACGGGGCTTTGAGCAACTCAGTTTAGTGGAAGGGGTCCCTGTCTGTGGCAGGGGGGTTGGAACCAGATGATCTTGAAGATCCCTTCCAACTAAAATCATTCTGTAATTCTACGGTCTGTCATATGAAAGAGTGAAAACAAGAAATGTAATCTTACAAGATCTGTGACCTCACTTCCATAGTTCTTAATTTCTGATAGTAGTACCTGCCAGTAATAAAAATGCAGAGGCTTAATTATTGATGTCATTTAAAATGGAGCATGTTTCAACACTATAATCTGCTATAGCAAACTTCCAATTTTATTTTTATTTTGGGGGAAGACTTTACAGAAGTCTTAAGAATTGCTTTTTATAAAAAAAAAAAATACAAAATAGACCACTAGATGGAGTGCGAGCATCAACCAGTTTGCATTAGCTTGAAATCCATACTTGCAAACACTGCTTTAGCTTTAGAAAGCCTTACTGTCTTTTGGACAACAGCTCCGCAATGTAAAAAATATATAGTAAAAAAAAAAAATGTTTATTTTTCAGCAGGTGCTGACAATAGTCCACCAAAACATTCAGTCAATAATGAAAGCCATTCATCTAGAAGGAGGAATCGGCACTCCAAATCAAAAGTAACGAATGGAATTGGCAAAAAGTAAGAATGGTTTCTGAAGATATCCTACAGTGTGACCAGAGTGACAAAGAAAATCAGACATGGCTCTGAATTTCCAAACCGAAGATTGATTTTTAAATTTAAAGATTAAAGAAAGGAAGTGTTGGAAGAAAAGGATGATCAAGATGGAACCACCAGTGTAGTGCTGATCATTGCCTGCTGACACTTGCCATTCACTGATTTAAATCTAGGTTCTTCAGCATGTGGCACCAAAAGCTAATGAAGAGTATGCTGGAAAGAAAAGTAATTTTATCATAGCAGGTACACCCTGTTTTGTGTTCAGGTGTTGCAAGTACATTTTTAATATCTTAGTTGAGGACTTAAACACAAAGGCTAGTAAACTGATAGTCAGTTGGTGTAGTTGATTTGATTCTTTTGTTTTACTATGTTTTTGTTATTTTCTAGAAGAGTATGCAATCCTTTGACTAAAAGCAACTCTGGCCTTCTTTCTGAGTCTCACAACTAAACTTTTCTATACAACAGTTAGTAAGTATTTAAAATATCCATACTCCTCTCTGTCTGCTTGCTTTTATGCAAAGGCTCTTCAGACCTGGTGATGAGATTTTACCAGTGAAGGAATGGGTCCAGGTTTCTTGTAAAGGATGTGAAATCTTTAAACACAGTTCTTTTGTTCTGCATTGTCCTTCTGCTTGATCATTACACATCTGATTTTTTTTTTTTAAGTTTTTAAAATATTTGTATAAAAACCTGTTGCAGAGTAGAGGGCCATGCCTCCTGCCCTCAGAGGCAGATGTCGTGTCATTTAGTTGTTTTTTCCTCCTTTACTGCACTGGGTTTTGCATGTTCAAGTGCAAATACATCATTTTTTCAGCTGTGTCACATTAGATACAGTGTTCCTTCCCATTCCCCTCAATTTGCCTTTGCCTTAACTGGAACCAGAAATCCCAGTGTCTTTAGACTGATATCAGAAAATGCTTTGAAGGCTCTGATGCTCTACTGAGCCTGGTGATAAGGCAGTTTTTTTGATGAAGCTGAGTTGCTTGCTGCTTCTGTAAAAGCATCATTATTTGTGAAGGCTTGCTGTAGTCTTTGGTGTCTGAGAGGCAGCATGATGTTACTGTGATACACTCCATTGCTTTGGTATTTCCTATCATGCAGTCAGATATCCAAGAGCAAAGTCAGTCTTTCTTGTAGGGTTTTTTGTGTGTGTTTTTTTGGGAGGGGGTGGTTGTTTGTTTTGGTTTTTTCTTGTTATTTTTTTTAATATATTAATTATGACATGTAGCAAAGTGGATAATTCTCCAGCAAGAAGCATAATGATAAGTCAAGAGGTTAACAATCAAGAGCAATCAGTTCCTGTATTAAGTTATCAAAATGTTTTTGTGCCAATTAGATTTTGGAATCATGGGGTTCAGAGGGGTAGATAGTTTAAGCAAAGATAAGTAATACCCATTAGTCACTTAATCTTATAAGAAAATGGGATTGCCTTTTTCTTTGAGTAATATTATTGTGATTTGCCACAGGCTAAGTACTTAGAAAAAACTGCAGCAGAGACTTTATGCAAGTGTATGATACTGTAAATAGAAAAAAGCATCCTGTGTAATCCATGAATTCCTATGTGCCACAGATTATCAGTGTTTTCAATGCACTTAAGCGTTGCTGCTGAACTCCTCAGAGGCCCTTCATTTCTCACCCTCCTTTCCAATCAGGCATGAAGTGTACAACTTAGGAAGTAACATAGTAGAAGCTGCTATATCATCGCTGCTACAGTGACATTAAACATTTGGTACATGAACAGATATGTTAGGGAGACTTTCAGGCTTTCCTGCAGCTACTTGGTTTTCATTCATACTATAGCAATTCCATGTATTGCCTCCTTATTCATAGTGTACTGCATATTGATGAATGTATTTGTAGATTCCTTTACATACTGAGACATGTTACTTTTTTAATTTTCTTGGTTAATAACTCAATCTGTGTAAGACTGAAAAATGGCATTGTAAATTTTCTATTGATTCAATACCAAAGCAAGAGATTGGAAGTCTAATGGTTTAGGTATCTTAAATACTGTGGTTTTCAAAGGTGAGAGCCTGTTTTGTACTTGCCACGTTATACACACCAACTATGTATACAAAGCTTACATGTGTAAGCAGATGCTGAAGTACAATATCTACTTGCCTGAGGGGACAAGCACACATTTTGTAAATGCAAACCTGGTGCTCACACTGCTGAACTGCACCCTAAAAATATTGGAAAGGCAAACGTGAAGTGTCATCTTGTTGGAAGCTGACTTCTGTATACTATTACAACAGCTTGGCCTTGAAGAAATGTTGTTTGACAACATCTTTAAAAATATTTCCCATGAAATCTTTTTACTTTTATTTTTTGTGTTTGGTTGGGGGTTTTTTGGCTGGGATTTTTTTTTTTTTTGTTTTGTTTTGTTTTTTTTGTTTGTATCGGTTGGGGTTTTTTTTACTACTTTAAAAGAGATGGCCAGGAAGAGGGGAAACATAAGTAAACTATTCAAGTGCTGCTTGGAAAATGGCCCTTTGTGTCCTCAGTCAGCAGTTCTGGCTGGAATTCCCATGTGTTCTCACAAGTCCTCCACTGACTGACAACTGTGTTTTCAGCCCCATCATTTTGGATGTGAGCTTTGCACTGCCAGGCGTTGGAAAGGTGCTTTTGATCACTGCTGTAAAATTAGTGATCTCAATTTTATCATGTATTGCGCTATTGCTGAACTCTGTATGTGTGTAACACCTACAATGACAAATCACTTAGCAACAAGCATCCATGTATGAGTTCTGCTGCGTGAACAATGTTTTGTAACAGTCATGGATGCACTGTCCTGTTTTTAATTACTTGTTCTGTCACAGCCTCTCATTCCTACTTTCCTGTTTCTGATGTTCTTTCCTTTCTCTGTCCTCTAGTGATCTCCTTGGCTGTTATGGAGAGATCTGAATTGGCTCTCCAGAGGCTGGCCACCAATGATGTCAGTCATTGAAGGGGAGGCTAATTCAGGGCCGTGTGGTGTAAGCAGAAGGTAGTGACAGGAACTTTAAATAGTGGATTAAATAAAAATGGAAAGTTTAAAAATGCAGGTATACAGTGAAACAGAGCTAGCCTTGAGTACTGGATTCTAGTATTAAAGTTGCTGCATAGATCATACACCACATGTAATTAATATTTGGACTGTGATTTCGACCAGTGCTTTTGTTACTCTTCTGTGAAGATCATAATTTGATGTTCCAGCTGTTAAAACTTTAATATTTTTTACTTTGTTTTCACAAGAGGACACAGATGTTATCATGTATTTAATAGTTTTTGAATAGACTTGCTCTGTATTGATTGCAAAGTATTGTATTTTGCAATAACTCAGTAAATCAACCCATGTCACCAGTGTGTGTGTTTGTCTGTACCTGCAAGGCATAGGAAATCATTGCATACTGCCTTTAGAAGCTATTACATTTTATTCCACGTAACTGCATGCTGACAATTCAGCAGTTCCTGAGCAGCCTACAGCGCACGCTAAGGTTTTGCTGTAATTTATTATTTTGGAGCAGCAGATCTGATAATATGAACAGTTACATTATGCCTTCTGAAGTTTCTCTAGTATACAGAGTAAATCTTGTCTTCATTATTCTTTCTTGGTTTTACTATTGGATGGGAGAGCTGAGTTGCAAGATGGTTTAATGACAGACTTTCTTGTAGAAGAAATGAGACTTCCTCTAGAAGAACTGCAAGACTGGCTATTGGCAAGTAAACTTCTGCCAGTATAAAGGTGTCATTGAGCATCAGAAACACTTTGCTTTGGCTCCACTGCTGCCACAGTTTCCACAACAGCGGTTTACAGTTGTTTTATATCCAAAACCTATTGTGAGCTGTTGATTGCTCTTTTGCTGCTGGCACTAGCCAACTACCTGTGTGAAGCACAGCTTTCCCTTTCTTCCTCAGTTCCTTCTCTCTACCAGCCTTGAATACTGGGACTTTCTGCCTTGCTGAGAAGGGTTTTTCTTTGTTATCTTTTTGAATACTGATTTACATCACAGTACCAATCAGGCCAGTAACCTGCCTGTACATGAGAGTTGTATGCATAAACTGCCAGGTTGGCTCTAGAACACCAGTCGGGTCTGGCAGAAGTACTTGGGGGGTTTTCAGTTTTCTGGAGCATTCCAGACGTGTAGTCACCTTTGGCATTGTACAGTTTGCTAGACATCTCCAGAACATCATGAAGAGCAGATCCTGCACGAGTCTTCCATAGTGTGTTTCTCACTCTGGACAGCTGCTCAACAAAGTTTATCAAGTTCCCTCATATTTAAAAGATTAGTCCAAGTCACGGTTATCTCAAAAAGCTTTGGAAATGTTGAGGATCAATCTGTATTTCCAGCTCCTTCTTCTGTCTTTAATTTGGACTGTATCTTCCTGTGTTTCCATCATCTCTTGGTTAAAGACTGGAACTGGTCTTTCATGCTTGGACTTTGCTTCTCTCACAAATGAGCAGTCCTGCCCTCAACAGTCTAAATGATATTATAGTAAGACCAAATGAGTTTTTACTTCAATTCAGAAAAAAAGTGTGGGAAAGAATGTGAATTGTAAACATTGAATTCCTATAATCAGCAACTATGTGAGTGCCAGACTATACTAAGCATACACATGGGTTTAATTTTCATAGTTTTCATGGATCTCAGTTTGCAGATGATCATGAAATAACTGGATGGCTTATTTAATGTTTTTTAGAGTAGGGAATTTACAGCAGTAGCATTCCTTATGGCCATGATCCAAAGTATGTTCTACAAAGGATGTGTCCTCCAGTTCAGTATTCTGGTGGTTCTTGCTTGAAAAATGCATAAATTACTTGTGTGTATGCATATATACGTATAAATCTACCAGATGAGCTTTCTCATCAAAATGCTTAGGACTTGGCTGAGTGATGTCTCTGTGACGATGTCTGCTGTGGAAGCATCCAAGTCTGTATGTACCCCTATAATGTCCAGGACAATTCGGCACTAATCTCAGTTGCAGCCCCTAGGTGATGCTCTAACACAAACACACAGGGAACATGACCTGGATTTGAACAGGTTGCTTCTAATTTTGGGCTACCAGCTTTAACCACTCTGGCTCAGTTTTAAAGACTTCATAACTCCTGTTGACTTTAATTACATGTGCTGTGCACACAGGCCTGCAACATGCCCATCTTGTCAAACTTGCTGCAGAACAACCAAAGCAAAATGAAATCAAATGAGTAGCTTTGAGGAGGCTTTTAATTAAAATGTTAAATGATAGCTCTGGTCTTTGGAGTACAAGAGTGACAGACTTCTATTCTGGTTTCTACCAAACACACAGACTACCAATTTATTGTATAAGTACTTCTCCATTTGAAAGGAGCACTGCTCTCTCCAGAGGATCTTTGGGCTGAAGCTCTGGCCAGGGTTCTTCTGGCTTTCTTTCGGTTCCCACTGCCCTTTGTGTAGGGCACAGGGGTGGGACAGTGTGCCAGCTGTTTGGAAAGGTTGTCTGCTTTTTGCTCCCAGGCACTCAGTGGGACCAGGCCACAGTTTCCAGTGCTGCCCGCTCGCCTGAGTTTCTGGCTGTAGCGACGAAGCTGGGATGTTACCTGCTTGCTCAGATGAGCCTGTCCCACATCCCTGCCATCCTGTTTGGGAAAGGGAAGCCACCATGAGCAGGTTATTATTGTTTTATGTATTTATGTGAGTTTGGGATGGCTCAGCATGTTTAAGCAAGCATTCAGAACTTCATACCATCTGCAAAGAATTCCTATTTTTCCATTAAAAGCTACTGAGCTGAGTGTAAAGATTTAGTGTAAAGATTTGGAAAATCCTGCTCGTTACAAACCTTAACAGGGTACCAGACTTATACCAATTACTATGAATTCTATCTGATAACACTTAGATATTTTTATTGACATAGGAAAAAATCATTTAACTTGTATATGAACAGCTGAAGAAGAAATCACAGCCCTCATTTCTTGCAGGAGGAAGCACAGCTTCCTTGCTCTTCTCAATTGGGTTCTGTGCAGGGTGGCTACTGGTAGAAACCTCTATTAGTTTTGTTGTAGCCTGACTTTGGTACTTAATGGAAAGGAAAAAGAATGCAATCAAAAATACCACTAAAGGACTCACATTTCCATTAATCAAATAAATAATCTGGAAGAAAACCAAGACCTTTTATTAAATTAGCTGAGACAGTTGTTTTTTTTCCCCCCCAATGTGTGCACTGTGAGAGCTGTAGGTGATGCAGAATGATGCTTGCAGCCTTTTATATATTCAGATTTCTTCCCATTTGCTGACTTTGCCATATTTGGATCCCAAGTCTGAATCTGTGCATTCTGTTTACCCACATTTAAAATGCATTTGGAATAGCAGGACAGAGGTTAGGGTGGAGAAACCAGAGAGAGATGAATTGCAATTTCCTGGTGACATGTTCTCTAAACATCCCAAAATATCTTTCTGGGTGAAGTGTTTCACTTGTTGACTTCAGGTTCTGCAGTACACACCGTTCATTCAGTCCTAGTGCTTCTCCTACAGGGCTGGTAACATGATTACCAGTAATGATCTTTCATGCTGTATAGTTTTCTTCTTGCACCACTTCCATGTTGAAGGAATTTCTTTGAAACAATGCATAGGACTTTGCAAACGTGATGGGGGGTGGCCAGCAAATTCATGTTAAAGATTACAAATGAGGACAAAGGGTGACTTGTTTACATTTCCTCAGGAAGCTGAAGACAAAGAGAAGAGTAAGATCCCAGACCTTTGTTTCCCATGCTGTAACCAGAAAATTATCAGGGGACTTACTAAAAAAGGGCTTCTGTAGGAAATCCAAGAATGTTATTTGCATCTCTTAATCCCTAAAAATGAAAACATACTGTGTTACACAATGAGGCAACAGGAGTGAGGTGATGCTTCCCCTCCATTCACATATTCTGGTCTTCATTTTATTTTATTAGCTTACTTCAGTTTACTTACCTTTTCCAATGAGCTTTCTTGACCAATACCTTGGCTGTTGATTTAAAATTAGGGTTTGCTAAAGTAGGTCAACACATGCAGGGCAAAGTAGCAGATCTTTGCATCTCCAAGGTTTGCTGGGGCACTGTGGTTCTGAATCAATCTAGTGGCACTCCCCTTTTCTTGTTAGCGCTTGTAGTCCAATACATTTGTTTTCCCAAGGAATGAAACAGGCAGGCCTTTTCACTGCCTTCAGGTTCACCAAGATCAGGTGAACCAGGGCTGCAGAAGGGACAGCAGCCAAAGGCCGGGAGTGGGGTTCTCCTCCTGTCTTTGAATCAGAACTGATTTCAAAGGGAAATTTTAATCCTTTGGAAGACTGTTCTCCCACATACATGAAAAAATAGCAGCTGGAACTATTCTAAAATAAATATTACAGCAAAGAGTGTTTTGATCTTATGGGCTCCTTGCTGCTTTTTTGGGCACATGCAGGTGTCGTACCCATCGTCCCTGAGGAGCCACACTCTTTATTGAGATGCTCCACATTTGTCTTGGTGTATGCTATTATTTCAGACATTTTCCTTCCCTTGGGTGTGCCCATTTCTCATGAGCCGGAATCAGTTTTGTCTCTCAGTTTACTGCAAGATTATCCTTATTGTGGGCCTCCACAGTGACCCTCACTTGCTTCTTGCTTATCTGACCCTTAGCAAGTTTCCAGAGGACCTTTCTGAAAAAAGCTGCTGTCGTTGCCTGGTAGCACAGTCCTCCTGCATCCATCTCTTAACAGCCAGTCTTTCAGATTTTGTTCTTACTAGCTTGGTTATGGAGGTGGCTGTGAATACTCCTCATATGGCATTGGCTGTTAAAACTGGCATGGGCCATGACTCCATGCCAAATAACCATGGTATTTCCAAGCAACTGCTGACTCAGAAATACACTGCTATGGGGTTTTTTGGTCAGCAACTCCACATTGTTGTAGAGAAACCTGTTTGCTGTGGGTTTGTGTGCCCAGGCACACATTGCCTTCTGGAACCTGCATGAGGAAACTGTAACTTGTAGAATGGGTGGTTTGGCACAATCCTGCCACTAATACTAGGACCTCAAGGCCCCCATGGTTTTGGTTTTGCATTTGTCAGAATTGCTGGGTGATCTTTGCACCGTGCTGTTTTCCCTGTTTTGTTACAGTAAGAGTAAAGGAGATGATGACCCAAGTGACTTTGTACCAGGCTAAAAAGTTTCAATTTCTGCTATTTAAATACTGTTCTTGAACCTGTCCAGGCTCTGGTATTTTCTTCCATCAGTCATGCTCTTCTGCCTTGACATGTCAGAGATCTTTCATCAAGGACTAATTACTTCTTGAACTTGATAGGAGGATGCCAACTGTTTTAAAGTGAAAAGAAAAAAGAACCAAAATACAGCTTTTGTTTCTGAGCTGGTTTCCTGGCTCATCTCTATCCTTCCAGCTAATGTGATCCCACAAGCTGTCAGCCATTACTGGGTGACAGAGGTGTCCTGGTGACAGTCTGGTTCAGCCTCTGGTCTGCTCCACTCACAATTACATTTTACACCTCTCCTTCAGCATCCACATCACTCCTCCCTCATGCAGTGGCCAGCCAGTCCCCTTCCAGCAACAGGTCAGGATGCCTGGATTCATCTCCACTTGAGAGAGCTCATAGATAAACCTAAACTAGGTGCAGAGTCTCTTCAGGCTTCCTCCCCAGTCAGTAATACCTAGTAGACACCTTCAAAGAGCAAGGGAGGTTGTAGATGGTTTAATTACCCTCTGCAGTTCCAGGTGACCTCTGAAGGAGCCTCCACTGCTGATAACAGGCAACAGCCCCTCATTGCAGACCCTCCTGGAAGCACCTAAGTTACAAGGGATGAGTCCAACCTCTTGTCCCATGTTGCTCCACTGATTTGAGCCATCTGTCTCTTTTCCCTGATGGTCCTCGTGGTGCAATGCTGTTTTCCAAATGCAGAAATACTGTGCTCCAGCAATGGATCATTTCCATCTGATGGAATGGGAATTACTTGTCATCCCTCTTCCCGATGGTGTGCATTTAGGATGCTGCTGATACTCAGCCTGTTACAGCATCAAAAAGAAAATGAAAGGATCCGTGCTGGAATGAACATGTCATTCACCTGCTTTCTTATGGGACCTACTAAATACGAGGCTGTTTTCCTACAAGTATGATAAGCGATACTAGCATGGGGAAAGGAGAGACAAAACCTTGCTTTCTTCTCTTGACACTCCCAAGCTGTATTTCATCTTGGCCGGCTTCTTTCTTTAGGGGCTAGCTGCAGCTGTTTGAAGAGGGTTAAACAATCTCACTAGGAAGCAGAGAACTTTATCATAGCTAAGGAGGATTAGCGCACGGGTAATCCCCTCACAAAGCCTCTTGCCTTCCAACGCCAGTGCGTAAAAACAAAAAAGGATCGGATCAATGTTATTTTTCTCATATCTAAATGGAGAACAATAGAGCACATTAAGTAATTAAAATGTTCACCTGTAAGGTGCTTAAAAGCAGGGCTGCTGGCAGATATATAATTAGCTCCAGTTAGCTGCTTGCTTGTTTACTGCAGTTAATTTACTTAGTGTGGGGTCTTTGGGCTCAGACCTTTATTTAGAAAATATTTTGTTGTTGCATAAGGTAATGCTGGGATAGTCAGGGACCAAAGGTAGAAAAATAGAGAAAAGATACTTTACTTAGCCCACATATGTGCTAATATAGGCCATTTCAGGTCCTCTTTTTCATGCAATCTGCAGATGCTGGCAATATATCTTTGTCAGAACTATAGTTCTTAATAGGCTGGGTAGAATCACTCTGAACATTCCTGTTTTTCTTGTGTTGTGTTTCTTCCACAGAGGACCCAGTCTGCTCCGCTTGTCTCTGCACATAACATTCAAAGCAGTAGGTTTTCAACTTTCTTTAATGGAAGGATGACTTAGAAAGATGTAAAGGTGTGCATGCCCAGACCACGTGGGCATTTTGAAATGCGGGAATATAGTAGGGCTACTGCCTGCACCATCAGATAAAACCCAACCTTAAGCTGTGAGGGTGCACGGGCTGTTTGTGTTTAGTCCCGTTTTGTTTGTGCACGTGCACGGTGATGCGTGTGAAGGAGTGAAGAACAGGATTTTTGCCTGGTTTCACATGCCACCTCTGCCAGCCTGCTGGCTGCCTGAAAGCCGGAGGATGCGGGTTGACAAACCATGGCAGGACAGACAAACAGAGACCCAAGCAGATGGAAGGGGAGAGGAGAGAACAGCAGATACAGGCTGCAGTTAACAGCTCCCTCGCTGTGAGCTGTAGGCATGGCTGCCATGGGTCAGGACCATTCATTTCACTTGGCTTTTATAAAGTGTCTTAAAAAAACCTGACAGCACTGGGAAAACAAACCTCAGGAATGATTTGCAATTATTTATTGTTCGGATGTCACATGTGAATGGGTGGCTGTGCAGAAGAGCCCACAAACAGTTAGCATTTATGATCTGGATAAGGCTTAAGGGAGGCTGGAGGACAATGACTGACACCGTGGCGGAGGGGGAAATATTATTACACCGATGGTGTGTGAGCACTGTAGAGGAAGTGAGGCTTTAAAGTGTGAAACCTCCAGTACTTGAAATGATAAGCAGTGCCTACAGAAATCAGCTTGTGGGATCTGTTCCTCTTGCTAAGCTGCCTTTGAAGACTGGGGAGTTGTTTTGCTTTCAGCTCCCCTGGGGAAGTTTTCCCACCTTTCTAGTCTTGCCTGCTGGTTGGAGCTACACCCCCAGCTCTGTAGGCATCTGTATTCCCATGGCAGGCTATGATAAAGCCCAGTGGTTTATTGCACAGTATAAATGATTGTTCTTCCCAGTAGGTCTCGAGTTCAACAGCCACAGGAGACTGAACCTGTCAGCAAATGAGCCCTTCATGGCTTCTGCTTCCTTAGTGAAGTGTTGGTTTCATGGCTCCTGACAAGTGCATCTCAATATAAAAATCATGTGTACAAGCTGATTTTTTTTTTTGCCCTTTTCTCCTGTGGAAAACATTTTCTTGCCTTCCTGTATTTGCTTTCTTCCTTAGAGATCGAGGATTTAACAGCTGCCTGTCAGCTCCCCTGCTGAGCTCAGGGCTCCATCTTCCCTCCAGGAACTGCACATGTTTTAAGCAACCAGCTGATGTCCAAGTGGCCTTGGACAGACTAAAGATCAGGCAAAGCTGCTCCATCACAGCCTGCTTCAGCCTTTCCAGCTGTTAGGAAGCTGGAGTGAGATGTGAGCAGATGCTGGGGGAGTTTTACCAAAGGTGGACCCATCCATCCATTTAAGTGAATGTAAGGCCAAGTTACTCAGGTTACCTATTTACACCCACAGTTTACTAGGTTTGATTCAAACAATGAACTGAAACATTGGCTGTCCTGGAGATGATCTGGGTACCCAACTCTTAAACCCTAGTTTCTCACTGGGGAGGGTTGCCTAATGCAAAGCTGGCACCTGGCCCCTCAGTGTCTCCAGCAACATCAAACCTACCAGCTGAACAGGGAAGGCTACGTAAGCTCTCCAGCCTACTACCACATAGATGCAATTTTCCTTGTAGAGCAGCACCTGCCTTCCCGAGGTGGCCTGGCAGAAGCCAGCAATGCCAAGAAAGCACGGGACCTGCTCTTCCTGTGCTGCCTTGGAGCTTGCACACCACCGGCACTATGGGGTGTCACAGCCCAGCTGCTGCTCCTGCTCTCAGCTGGCAGCCAGGCACATGTGCAGAGCCTTGAAATGCAACTCGGGCAACATGCACAGGGTTGGGAAGAGGACAAATCCCAGACGCATGGCATTCTCCTCTTTTCTATCTGCTAGTATTTCTTCTGGCAGCCTGTGTTTGACCGCAGCTAATCTGCTCTCGCTGTGTGCCATGAGTATCTCCAGCTGGTGCTCACCAAATAGTGAAGTTAGTTGTGGAGCGTGGACATCATCAGAGAGAACTCCGGGCTCCCCTGCGTTTCCCCATGGAGACAGTGAGCAGCACACTCAGCTGCTGTGGCAGGCAGACAGGCCCTCCCCAGCCTGGCACACACAGGACCATGTCAGTAGTGGAAAATCCTACCAGGGAGCCCCAAACCAGACTTGAGTTATTCTCCAAACTTGCCAGAGGCTGCAGGAAAGAAACAGGGTCTTGCATCCACCAAGCACAGAGCCAGCTACCTCCAGGTGTGGGTAGTGGTGCTGTGAGTGCTGGGCGAGCACAGATAAGAGCAGCCAAAGCTGCTCCATCAGTAATGCCTATGTGAACAGCTAGGGCAAAGCAGGAATTTGAAGCCACATCTCCAGATGAGAAAATACAGACCTTGAGAGACTGACTCAGAAATGGGACAAAAGGTAGCAATTGTGTTTGTTTATCATTGTAAAGATCTGACTCACCCTCTGACCTCACCCTTCCCGTTTCAGATGGGTCACCCTGACCCGAATTTGAGACAATATTTTTCCATTTCATGGCCCTATGATGAAGCCTGGATAAGTAAGAGCACAGAGGGCTTTCCTGGTAACTTGTGAGTGCAGATGGGCTTGGATTCAGGTCTGGAGAACAATGTGGTGTAAAAAGTCCTGAACTGTATTTCTTTCCCCTGGTCCTGGAGTCTGATGTTTTCTTTACAAACCTCTCCATTACAGAACAGAGGTGGCCAGTGGCAGGTTGCAGTGGTGTGACCAAAAGGGCCAGTGCAGGAGTGCGTGGGGCTACAGCTGGAGAAATCTGACCTGGGGTTTCCCATTTAAGCTAAATCTTTTCCTCTCCGGCAGGGATAAAGGTTAACTCAGCTGTGCAAACTAATTTATATTCAGCCACACGTGGCTGTAAACTGTACTTTTTGTTCCTGACAAATATGAATATGGTATTTGCTCTGAAAATTCACCATTTCTCATGCAAAACCTTTCCCCTTGCCATTTGTCTGTGAGATGTTGAATTTTGCTTGGCAGATGGACAAGGCAGGAGAGTGGCCAGGCTGTGTGGGAAAGAGGGAGTGTCTGGGACATGGGGTATCCTCTTCCTCCAAAATCTTATACAAGTTTTACTCATTTAGTATGGTAAAATGTAAATGGGAAAAAAAAAGGAATAATTAAAAAAAAACATTTTTTATTCTTTTTATATGTAGATTTTTTTTTTATATATATATATATTATTCCAAACTGTTGAGCACAAAGGGAAGACATCCTTCAGTGAGAGGGTGAACAGGACAGCGGTGAATACAGCCAGTGACAGAAAACTTGTTTCAAGTAATTTTCCAGCTTGGATATTGGCTTTGAATAAGGGAGCTGTCAGGACTCAGGGCTGTTACTCAAAGCTATTTTTTCAGCTGCCCTCCCTGTATTGCGGTGTCTTTGCTCTGGATGTAGCAGCCTGGCATACAGCCTTTCCTAACGAACTGGAAGGAAGCACCTACCTTTACTTTACTGAAGTTTGTCACCAAAAAGCATCCATCACGACCAGTGTGTCACAGGACTTGTTGCACAGTTCTTGGTAGCATTAAGGGAGGTGTATCAGACCCATCTCTCAGTTACCCAGCCAGCTTTGCCACTGCATGACATAGCTAGTTGAAATGGGTCTGTCTCAGTCTGGAAGTCACTCAGTGAAGGATTTTTCAAGGAATTGAAAATTTAATTTTTAAAAGCTTCCCACTCTCTCAACATTGGCAGCTCTGGCACCCTCTTTTTCTGGAATTACCATCTCCATCCTGAAGTAACTCTGAAATGGCTACATAATGTCCATCAGACAAATGGTGCTACGAAAATTCTGCTTGAGCTTGGGAAATAATGGAAAAACTCTCCACTTGAATACTTTATGTTGCAATGTCAGAAAATGCATATATATGTGTGTGTGTGTGTGTGTGTATGGACATTTGCAAATCATTTCCCTTGGTCTTTGAGCTGGCAAAATAATGAAGAAAAAATATTAGATAATATTCTGCTGTTGGCCACAGAGCTGTTTTGAGGTTATTATCCAGCCAGTTGCCCTCGGCACAGAAGAGCTGACTTTACATTCTGCCTATTCCCAAATCGTCATGTTAAACACAGGACTAAACCACAGGCGCAGAACTGAGGAGCACGGGGGAAATGAAAAAGCTATTCAAGAAGCTGGCAGTTGTCAACGGGATCTTGAAAAATGATTTCCTTGGATTCAACAGAATTTCTTCTTCCCGCGCTCCAGACAGGGCTCTGCTAGGAGACAGCTTGGTCCTCTGTGGTTGAACCAGTTGTTGAAATCCCAGCCAGCTCCTGAATGAGAGAAAAAAGAATCAGAAGCCGCCTTCAGCAAGCTCTGCTTTCCCAAGCACTGCTGTGTGCTGCCCATCACCAAATCAACAGGCAGCTTATTCCTGCTTGGGCCACAAGCACTGCCGCTGCCTCCTGGCCCCATGCTATGCCCTGATTCCAAGGCCCTCAGACTCATTCAGCAGCCCACCCATACCTCCGACCATTATTTTCCCTTAGCATGGGGACCTCACCACACTGGTAGAATCACACCTACTAGTTTGATGAGTCCTATTTGAGATGGGATGGTCAAGGGATTTTGGGGGGTTCGTATCGGCATTGTATCACACTTAAGCCTGTCAACCCTTGAGGTTCTGTTGCAGCAGAGCATCTTCAGGATGTGTCTCAGCGCTATGGCACCATTTGCAAAAGCACCAGAGACATGAGGGGCTCAGCTGGAAGGCTGGAGGAGAAGTGTGATCTCAGGATACCCCTCCAGCAGTACCCTTGTTCAGCTAGGGAAGCTCTCCTGATGCTGGTACAGCTCTATTAGGAAAGCTTGGTGGTCTACCTAGGCTAGTAACATGAATGTGAGCCAAGTCATCTACATGAGTGAAAAGTTTCTGATGTTTCTTGGTTTACCCGCGAGATTGCTGCCACCACAACACTATTAGTCTAGGACCAGGGCTTTTTGCAGATCTGTCTAACAGTACATCTTTGACCAAGAGACCGAGGGGCCAGGAGGCAGAACCACCTGCTCCAGGTTTTGATTTGATGATAGGCAATATATTGCCTGGGTGATGAGGAGCAGTGCTCAGGAAAGCAGAGCTTACTGAAGGCAGTTTCTGATTATTTTTTAGCTCATTCAACACTTTAGCTGGGATTTCAACAGTAGGTTACAAAGCTACTCAGAAGACCTCAATTCTGCCATCCCTGTGTCCTCACCTTTAATCAAATGGAAGACATTTCAAGGCAGCAGCGCGATGATGTGTGTCCCCTCTCTGTGCCATGGCTCGCAAGACTGATCTGGATTAAAGGGGACCAGTGTTTCCCTGGTTGGCTGTGTGGGTCCCTGTCATGGCACAACAGGGCACCATGAAGCCACCCCAGCTCTTCCAGCTGCACAAAGAGCCAAGCTGAATCTTGCCCTGCCATATGTCTCTGCTGCTAATCCCATGGAAATGGCAGAGGTGCTGAGGCTGGGCACATGGTTTCAGCAGTTTAAACATAAACCCAGCTAGGGTTTCTGCTGAAGTCCTGGCCCTGACATAACACCTAACACGAGGACACTTGTGGCTGACATACTTGGGGTCCTTCTGCCACAGAGGTGGCCTCAGCTGCAGCCCTCCAGCAGTCCTTCTAACTCACATGTGCTGCAAACTCTTCTCCAATGATAAGAGGAATTGCCCATTTACTTTCATTTCAGTTGTGCGTGACTGGATCAAAGGATGTATGCTCTCTTTGCTTCAATTATGCATTTCGGTCTAATGTAGTCCAGATGGCTATTTCATCTCAGCCTTTTTATTTATTCATGGCCTTTCTATTTAACTTCCCAAAACAAATACTCATTTATAGGTGTATATTAATTCAGGGACAAGCACTGTCTCAATCAATATGTTGAGGTTAAGTTTCTATACCACAATAGCTCCTATCTACATAATTTCTATTTTTATTACCCCACAGCTAGCCTCAAATAGATGAGCAATTTCTTTAAAGAGTTTACTTTGGCTTTTTCCTAAATTTAAACAAATTACATCTTCCCCGATTGTTAGATTTACAATATGCAGATATTCTTTCATTGACCTTTCAGTTAAACCCTTCTGCAAACTTCAGCTGAATATCAGTAAATTTACAAAAATACCAAGGAGCCCAAATGTTTGCCAACATGATATTGCACCACCTCTGACCACGGCTTGCATGTCCAGCAGAGGATAAAATCTGTTGTTGAATTTGAGTGCAATCCTGCAACCAATGTGTGAACGCAAAGAGTGGGAAAGCTTGAAAGACCAACCAGACAAAACACCCAGACTTTTCAGTTTACACCTACATTGTCTTTTAAACTGGAGCTGAAGATTGGGTGCAGTGAATTGACTCAGATGCTGCTGGTGAAGAGCCAAAGGCAGCACCCAGCAGGACATGTTCGAAGAGGAGCAGTGCCTGGCTTGGGGCTCAGCAGCAAGACAAGCACGTGTGGTGGAGGGGACATGGGAAGTCACTGTTTAATCTGTCTGGAATTTGATTTGGGCTTTTGGTCCTTGTTTGGATAACAGGATTGCAATTCCACTTGGTACACTTACAATGAGAACATCTGAAACTCGGCTGCAGCCAGGCAACAGACTTTCATTTTGGGTAATCTGATTTTAGCTTCAGTGATTAGCTACTCCGTTGTCAATGGCCAAATCTAATTGTCATTGTAGTTTCTCTTCTGGAGCCAATACGTGCTAATGTCTTACAAGCTGGGTTTTGCTTCACACCTCCTTTCCCAAGTAATGTCTCCCAAGGCATTTGCAAACAGAGAGGAGGCGATTTTGGACCTATATGTGAGGAAGCTGGTAGAAATCACTGGTCAGTTTTTCTGTTGCATAAAATGGGCATAGTGAGCCATCTTTTAACATTCTGGTCATTAATA
Organism: Nestor notabilis; assembly: GCF_000696875.1. Lineage (NCBI taxonomy): Eukaryota > Metazoa > Chordata > Aves > Psittaciformes > Psittacidae > Nestor > Nestor notabilis. The sequence goes on along the minus strand of NW_009925901.1, from coordinate 27,112 downwards.
TTGGCCTGAAAATCTTATGCATATAAATAAATATATGTATTTATCACTCCTAATATAAACATACTTTTCATGACATGTATTAGATGAAGTTTTCCAGAACCAGATCCTCTGCAGCATTTTACACCCGTATTTTTATGTGTGAGTGACTGCTCTGGAAATCAGTGTGAAACTGGGTCTGGATGGGTTTCCAACTTTAATTGGAGATTATTTCTTCTTCGTAAAATAGTTTCCTCCAGAGTTTGTTTCATTAGGAAAAAAAAAAAAAGGATGGAGAAATAATTTACAGAAGCTTTTCCCTCCCCTGCCAACCCTGTTAAATCAAAAAGCCAGTTAGAACTGTACAGTTAACTTAAGTACAAATCTTTAGCCTGGGGGGGAAAGGAGACAGCAATAGTATCAGGACAAGTTTCTTTTAATGCCAATTTCCTTTTGGTTGGACTTCTGCACCAAATGAAGCTTTTGGTTTAGCTTTGTAGCCCTGCTCCCAGGCCCACTGGCTGCGCCTGGGAGAAGCTATTCCAGTCCCTTCCCTGGGTAAAAGCAGAAATTAAATGCCATCATGGCTTGGAAGGGCAGATGAAAGACAGCCTGTTCTGTTGTGTGTGGTGGGATAACATTGCTAGCAGCACATGTGTATAAAGCAGCATCTGTACAGCACGGCTCAACAGCCTTTGGACTCTCCACACGTGGAGCTCCCTTTGGGGAAGACTTAAAAGCCAGTTGAAAGTTACACCCCGTTCATGCTTCAAAGAAAACCCAAAAAAACCGCACGTGAGAAAACAAGCTCTTTCCAATGAAATGACCTCACACTAACTGGAAAAGTGGGAGCAGTACACAGCCACCCTCAATGCAGCTACCTATGAGTTTGCCCATGCAAATTAAAGTCCATCCATCTGTCAATATTTCTCCAATTTCTAGGCCACCAGCATGCTTGCTTATCCCCAGCTCCAAGTCGTGCCAGCCACTGCGGGCAAGCACACACTGCCTGCAGTGCTGGGACGGACAGAGGCAGGCCCTCTGTGCTGGGCGCCATCCCTACCAGCCCCCTGAAGATTCTAGGTGGCTAAACTGCTCCTACCCCACCGCTGACAAACCTGAAAGAGGCCTCTGGTTGGTTTTTAATGTTGTGTGTAAGGCTGGGGCTGGCCTCAGGTCCTTGGGCCTGAGCAATATTTTCTCCATCAGCTGGAGACCGCTCCATTCACTCCCATCAGTCCCCTGTCAGCACCGGCTGCCATGGGCAAGGGACCACCAGTCTTAGTGGCAGTGTGTGCAGAGATGGTGTGGGAACAAGAGGGAAAAGAAGAAGAGGATATGGGATTTTGAGGGCTTATGTGATAGTCTTTCCAAAGAAAGGACAGGGAGATTGTTTCACTCCAAACCCCCCGTTGGCAAACGACTCAGCAAAGAGCCTTGGCTAGAAATGCAAACTGTAGCTTGGCTTCAGCGTCACTGTGCATACCCTGGGCAGTACAAATACTTTCAGTTGCTGTGGCTACAAGAAGAACTGTTAATTAGTCAATTTTCTGGGTAAACAATAAATACACATGTTACAATAAAATCCAACCACAAATTTGCTGGTTAGAATTTCTGTCCCTTAAATAACATCTTTGTGAGCATGATTTCCAGATCCCTTCCCAGACTTACCCACACGAAACCACCCAGTATTTTGGAGGGCGTAGGCTCCAGCAGGGCCAGCAGCGCAGGAAGACAGCACGGCATTTTGGGTTACTCTCACCAGTCCCTGCATTAACAGCTGAAATCTTCAGCAAGAACTTGGATGACAACTGTTTGATGCATCTAACACACACCCACCTGTAATGATCACACAGAAATTGAATAACCATTAATGGTGTTGAAAAAAGGAACCAGGTTTCTTACTGTTTGCTGTTATGCATCTTATCCTGGATTGACTTTATTGCTGCGATTTTCTTCCCTTTGTTTTAACTCAGCCCCACAGGCCCTCTTTTAGTCAGATTGTTGACAATTGATTTAATTGATGTTATAAAGATGAACTCCGAGGGGGTCTGATGGCAAAGTGTGAGCTGTCTGGAACTGGCAACCAGTCTTAACGTACCCCAATTAATTTTCCTTTTCAATTTATTTTTGTAGCATTAAGTGACGATGTTCTTCATAAGTGGATAGGTTTTGGACAGCAACAGGATGCTACACAGTTTTGATAGTTTGTTACTGTTTTTAATAAATGTCATTGTAGTGCCAGATGAGAATTTAACTCATGGTTGGAAATCAAGAGGCCATCACTCCTGCACCCAGCTTGGTTGGACAGGCTGAGTCAATTCTTCTTTTGGGTACCTCTATGTGGAATAAGAGAGTGTGAGTAGAGCACTAAGGAGCTGGAGGCAAAGCAGATCATTAGGAGCCATATGTGGGGTGCTGGGGAATGGGCTGTATGCTGGGCCAGCTTGCACCCAGGGCAAGTTTGACTCCTTCTGGCAAGGTGTTGGCTTTGAGGAGAGCAGCATGTGCAGGTGACATTGAGTCAGTGGTGTTACCAGCTCTTCTGGCATGAGATCGGTATCTAGGAAGTATTAATTTTAGCAACTGAAAGTGGCTTTGTGTTAAGAGGAAGTACACAGAGAGCTTTGAGCAAAAGGCACATGACTACAAAGGAGGGTGATTACTTCCGAACTGTGAAATAAATGAAAGTGGCTCGTGTATTGTCTTTCTGTGGTGGTGCTTACAGACAGCAGTTGTAGAACAGCACTTGAGTTTCCTCTCTGGAAATACGCTGTAGACCACAGGAAATTGCTAAGTCTAAATAAACAGGCTTATTAACTAAATAGGAAAGCTACCAAGTCCGGACTTCTTATGGTCACATTTTCCATTGCATTCCATTGCAACTGTTTGAAACTTGGGCAAAAATCCTGAAACTCCAAATAGCTGGAGCCACGTGGACTGTCACTAAGTTGAGCACAGTTGCATGAGGACATAAAGAGGGACCGAAGCATTGACTCATGAAGCCTTACTAATAGATGTCTCACCCAACCTTCACAGCGTGGGATCTCAGATGGCTCTGACTACCCGAAATTTTGGATTGCAACTCTCCTATTTCCTTGCCATTTTCTCACTTCCCTTACCTTGTTATGGAGGCTAATTTCACACTGCAGAGATAATTGCTGCTGGCAAGTCAGAATGTGGCACTTGTCATGTGCCAGAAATCGGTGCAGCTAAGCATGTCTGCTTCTGAGATGCCACCAAAATGACTTGACTCACTTTGAAAACGCTGCAGATAGTGGCAAAATTGTATTAACTTAATACTGCCATGAAGGGAAAAATGAATACCAGGGAGGCAGGCACAAGAGGCTGGTAATACAAACTGCTGCCCACGAGACATATTGGGAAAATATCATGCTGAAAAAATGTTGTTTTAAAGCCATTTGATTCATTGGTTTCTTCCTTGAAAATGTAAAAGAAGTGGAGAAAAATACCCTAGAAATAGAATAGAACTAGGCAATACGTTCAGGATTAAGAGGGAAGCTTTTGCTGCCAGAGTGGGCAATGATTGACTAAACACCATCTTTAAAGGTTAGTATCTGAAAACAGAACTGGCCGGTGTTTCTGTAGCTCCGCACAACACTCCAGGAGTTGCCTGTTTGATCCTCTGGGAGCACAGCTAGTACTGTACAGATGGAAAAACACAGAGCCCGTAGCTTCCTAGGAATTTGGGGCTCCCAGGTACAGAGAGGTGGTCCAACTACTCGTTCAAGTTCTTTGCTAAATGGGTCAAGGCCCATATTCATTGAATCATAGAATAGTTAGGGTTGAAAAGGACCTTAAGATCATCTAGTTCCAGCCCCCTGCCATGGGCAGGGACAGAAACTCATCAGCGTTTTTTGTCCCCACTGCCCTGACTAGGAAGCTGACCTAATGCCTCTATGTCCTTGGATGGCTAGAAAAGGACTTAGAGACAGCAGTTGCCCAGGCCTTGCTTTGGTAGGCTGGAGGAGCCAGACCCATGTGGTCCTGTCTAGTAAGAGGAGACTGGGGCAGCCAGAAAGCCAGAGGGGTGAAAACACTCTTCAGGAAGCTCTTGAAGTGTCATTTCCCTTCATTACCCAGGTCAAGGAGCTGCCCAGCTGTGCTGCATCTCCCCTGACCATGCTCCTAGATTTCACTCCTCTGAAATCTACAGTGGGGAGAGGAGGGGTGCATGCTGCCAGTTCCTGCCTTGCTGCAGGTCGGGATTCAACTGGCACATGCACTGAGACACTGGAACTGAAGTCCTCCTGGTTTGGACAAGTTAGACATGGCATCCTGCTCCTTCCTTGCACTTTTTCCAGTCTTAGTTCATCCTTTTGGACTGCAGGTAGCCAGAATTGAACACATACCTCTGGGTTACCTCTTACCAGCAGCTTGAAAAACAATATTGAAAATTCCCATTTCCACTGGAAATATCTCACTACTTACTGCACTGTCACATTGCGTCAGTGATTTATAGCCTGACAATAACTGTACCACTCACATCTCTCCCTTCTTGTATTCCTTTTAATTCCTGGTTTATTGTAGGACTCCTCATTTGTTATCACTGAAATCCTGAATTCCTACTTTTCATTCCATTTCTTTAAGTCCTATCTGTTACCTATGCCTTCAAAAGAGTCACCTCATTTTCCCCATCCAATATCTCATTCCAACCTGGCAATATTCTGAAGCTCTGTGTCAAAACCAGACTTTTTAAAGCCACTTCTGTGTTTTCTGTTCTCAGTCTAATCTCTTAGTTCACCATTCAGACTTTCCCATTACTTATTTCTTTTTCTTCCTCTTGGAGACTTCTCATTGAGATCCCTCTTCCCCATTTCAACACATAATTCCCCTTGTGTCCTCCCATCTGTTGGTTCACTGAAGTCCAGACATATGAGATCTGTGATCTGTAAAATTTCCATCATCCATGTGATCAGCTCCTTATTAAAGAAAATCTCTACATCTACCATTTTAGCCTATTTTCCAGTTACCTCCATGCTTGTAAATACCTTTCTCCACAAAATGTATTTTAAATAGTGCAGAGCCTTCCAGAACTGGATTTTATGGGGTTTAAGGAAATAGTCTGGGGATTATCTAGATTGTTTTCCTCTCTGCTCCCTTTTTAAATACCGGGCTTTCATTCTTTTAATTCTTAAGATGTCCAGTGCTGTTCCTGATGCGAGCGGTTTATTACAGCTCATCACTGTCAAATCTTCACTTTTGTAGAGTAGGTCTTCAAGGAAAATTTCAGCAGACTTTGCTCCCAGTGTTGTTTCTCCCCTGATGCAACATGGTATTTGATGATAATACGGGTGTCTAAATGATGCAAAAAGTGTCTTGACTGAACATCTTGGAAGGGATGTCTAGACCCTACTTGGAAAAGACAAGGCACAGAGTGGGTGGGAAAAGGCATGGCTCTGTCAGGATGGAAGGAGTCCAGCCGAGAGGCTGCCCCAGGCCACCTTCAAGCATCCACCACTTCTGCTCATCATCCTGTGCCTGAAACTGATGCGCCTGGCTCTGTGCCGTCTCATGCACACATGGCTGAGGAGGGCAGAGCTGAGCCCTGTGTTGCCAAACAAGAGCAAGTCTCTGGCTCTGCCAGGGAGGAAATGAGTTCAGGCCTTAAAGAAGACGGTGGCAGGTCACTCTCCCTTTGTGGAGAGGAGTTTTGATGTGCAGCTATCTCCCTGTCCAATTAAGAAGCAAGGCTAATGAGGGCTGTCCTGTTGAAGGCTGCTGGCTATCGCCTGAGCCGCTGCACAGCCCAGAAGTGCAGGTCTGGGGATGAACCCCGTGGGACTTGGCTGACATTCACCTAACACCCTGCAAACCCCTCCAGAGTCAGCCTCTCCAGCAACTCTTTAAAGAGCTGGATCTTGACATTGATTTCAAAGGGGGCTTGAATTACTTGCAATTTTGTATTGCAGCCACGTTATGCTTGAAGGCATAAGTGTCCACAAGGGTTGTTCAAATGCTATTTTTGCTTTTGCAAACAAAGGAGCCCTTGATACCAAATGAGTGACTGTATCCCCCAAGTATGCTGGCCTGTCTAAATATGGAGATATTAGTAAGCATTTATTTTCATTGTCCGAAAAAGGAGGAATTACTGTTTCTATTTTTTTTTTTTCTGAATTTTAATGGGGAGAGGAAAAAAACAGTCTTTTGGACAAGGACACTTTTCTATTTTCCCAAGAAAAATCGCTTCTCTCTGTGCAATACTGGCCTTGCTTCTGCAACAGAAATATTCTTTCAGGATATTTTGATTATGTCCCTTGGGGGGACATCATCATCAGCTGTTTTCCAGATGTTTTAGTCTTAATCATACTTTCTGACTAGCTGTGAGATCTGATTTAAAGCTGAAGAATGTCATTCCATCCGGCACAGCTCTTCTGAGTCCCCAGGAAGTGTTTGGGTTTTGCAGCTTACAGACATGAATTTAATTAAAAGATAAACTGAAATAAATCTGTTTAGAGTGGACTTGCACATAGACATGCTGTTGGCAGTCTAGAGCTACCAGCATTGCCACTAGGAGTTTTTCTCACGTGTTTTATGCATCAGGTTGAACTTTATAACTCTGCCCTGGAGAATGCAAGGTGCCTTGCTATCCTGAATACTTGCTATCATCAGAAAATATTCTCACCTTGTGGTCCACTACTTGCTCTAGTAGACTCTTTATGAGTCTATTGAACAGCAGGTCCCAGAACAAACTGCAAAAGCCTGTCAGTGACCTTCCTTGGTTGCAAAAAGTTATGTTTTGTTTTCACGCTTGTAACCAAGCCTGCAGTTTCCCCAGGGCTCTGCTGAGGAGTTTTGTCAGAAGCCTTTGGTCTGATGGCCAAGGCAGTCTGATTCTCTGCATCTGCCAAGAGTCAGTGCACAGTGGTTCTTCCACCAGCTCCAGAAGGCAGGGATCTGCCTTTACCCCAGACACCAGACTTTGGCTTTTAGACTGAAGTTCTCCACCAAAAAGACTGCGTTCCCCATTGCCCCACTCTCTGCGTACCCATTTATTCCTGCATGTAACAGAGGTAAACTGCTCCTTAATCAAAACCGTACCCTCCACATCCATTTCCTATTGTCTAATAATAACAACTGCTCTTAAAAGTAAATTGGCTGTGCATGTCTCAAGGAGTTTACTCAGGGCCTTGTTTAGTGGGATCCAAGTTGTGAATGAGGCCTCTGGGATCCCCATGAAAGCCTAATGTGCAGATGGCAGCCCTCCCATGTGGCTCGGATTGTGTCTGCTGCACACATTGCCATCCTGATGTGTACCTTACTGTGCTGAGGGTTGTAGTCCCCGACTAGCAAGCAGAATTTTTGCAAAATTGAGCTCTGACTATTCCTAGAAAAGCAGATTGGAGATTTTTGGGGAAAGTAGGTTTTTTCCACTACTTTCTGTAAAAATTGAAATACTTTTTTTTCATTGTTCTTACATTATTCCTCCAGGGATCTTTGTTTTGAGGCATGTTGAGTTCAATCAATTTATCTCATTTTCATTCATAAAGGACAAAGTCCTACAAACAACTGAGCACTGCAGAATTTTATGGGGAGCAGACACACACAGCTTTATACGCACTCTCACTCTCTGTTAGCTTCCTAGAAGCGTACCAGTCAATACTATTTTTCTTTCAGAAGGGAGGGAAAAGAAGTTCCTGTTTATGTGGACATTGAAAATAAATATTTTTTAAATGGATGCCAAATGTTAAGCTAATAACCTTGAGAGCTTGGACATGCCTCCCAAAAATGCACATGAAAGGAAAACTCTCGAAGAAGTTTCTCCATGTTTTTACTCTGGATTTTCCCAGTTATTAGACTCCTGGGATTTGCAGGTTTGGGAAGAAGGATGTGGTGTAGCCCCTTGGCTTCAAAAAGCCTGAGAGTGCATGAGGTGTCCTTTTGCCAGACTGAAGACATGACCTACCATTTCCTTCCCACTCCCTCATCACAAGTCAGGCAGCATGAGCTGAGAAACCATGTGCCTGGGCTGGGGAACTGGCTGGGAAATGTACTTCTGCTGGGCTGGTCTCAGCTGATGTGGCTGTCAGGCTTCTCTTATTTTCTTCTGCCATATGCAGACACATGCAAATACCTTCCCAAGACTCTGCTACCAAGAACAGTTACCGTCCTGTTCTGAGCACACACATTGTCAAGGTTTCATCCTCCCTGGCCATACCATTGTTTCTTCAAATATATGTTGCCAGCCATCTGAGATAGCACGTCCTCTGTGTGTGTCCATACCTGGGCATTTTGCTACTGCAAAATGGAGGGGTTGTGACCCCATCCATCCTTGCCTTCCCCGTGACAGAATCAGAAAGGAGAAAAGAGCCCCAACATCAAAATTCTCGAAAAGATAAGGTAGAATAATTATTTTCCTGCCATTTATTTTTGTCTCCAGTCTACAATTGCCATGGAGGAGAAACCCACGGAAGTGGATAGCAGAGTAGGTGGATTATGTGAGCCAGTGTGCAATTCTCATTACCGTTGACCCACCTCCAGGGGCTACAGGGTTGGAAAGTGAAGTTTTCCTGGCATAGGACTGCCTGAAATTGTTTGGGTACCTGCTTGCATACTTCCATAAGTCTCGGTTAGGGGCAAAAAGAACCAGAAATCCCAGGAAGAAAACATATACATTGGAAACTAAGAATTGCTGCAAGGTTTTTTTGCTTTTGTGAAGGAAGCGGATGCAGGTAGGTGAAGAAAGGATGCTGTTTCTAATTTCTGGACATTTGATTATTCAAGTGCCTTGAGAGGTTCAGCAAAAAACTAACCTGCAGCTTGGCAGTGTACAATACCGTTATCCCATAGGAAGTACAGACTGTTCATTTCAGTGCTATCTCTTTCTGATTTATAACTCCTATGTAAACTCTATGCAGACTTCACAGAGCAGAACTGTGGCAGGTTCAAGGATTAAGGTCTTTTAATGCACAGTAACATTAAAAGAAACCTAATATTTGCCAGTGGCAGCCTCCAGTTTGTTTTCATAAAGAGGAAGTGCAGTGAACTTCTTCATGGAGACTTCACTTACCATCTTCCTCATTTTATTTCCCCTTCATCCTAAAATAGACTTTTTAGGCTGAAAGTTGATGGTTCCACTTTGTACATGGAAAGCATAACAGAACATAACAGATAGTGTGAGATGAAATGTAGGAGCTAGTCCAGAGTGACGCAAGGAAGAAAACAGCTTCAGCTGCAAATGCTGAACCAGTCAGGATGTGAAAATCATTTCTCTCCTTCAAGCTGAAACAAAAATGTTACTGAAAATATAATTTCTGGGCAGCATGAGTAATAGTCCCGGGATCAATTGTAAAGGAAAGGAAATTGTTTAAATGTATGAAGTTTGTGTTAGGAGCTGTTGGAGGGCAGACAAGAAGAAATTATTTGCTAATTGTGCCATACATTTTAGAGGTTCTCCTCGTTTATTCTAGTCACATATAAACGCACTGATTCTTTCACTATGAAGAGCTATTTAGCCCACAGAGAACCACATTTCAATGTGCATGCACTGTAAAACCTCTATAGGAAGAGTGTTTAGTGAACAGTTAATGACTTCCTTAAAAGGATAATACAGTTAACAGTTGAGAGGATGTAAAGCTAAATATGGCCCTTATAAAACTTAGCAGATTCCATTAAAAAACAGACGTGCAGGAAGTGTCTATTTCCTATTAGAAATGATTGTACACAGTTGCATGGGAAGAAATAAATTTAGTGTACAGAATTCTACATCACATCCTTTGAAAACACTGAAATTCTCCGGGGTCCACAAATCTGTGCATCTGGTCCACACGCACATACATACACACACAATTAACTGGCATGCAATTACCTTAAAGGAAAATGTGCATCTAAAAGTCAGAACCTACACATGCTGAAGTGAATGGCAATGTCCTACTGACTGCAGGAGGCCTTGGTTTGGTCGCACCTGAATCTGTAAGTTAGGTTGTCCTCTTATTGATACCTCACTCACCCTGGGGGGGACTCCATGCCTATGCAAAGGAGAGGGAAATCCGTTCCTGTAATTTCTGTGTTAGAAAAGTCATTCCATTCTCTTCTTTGATTTAATTTTCTGTTTTGGAAATCAAAACAGAGCTAGTGCTAAAATTCCTTCATTCTAATGAAGCATTTATTATGAACAGCAATTATGCGGTCAGTCTTACTAAACTGATTTTATGAGATTCTGCATGTTTATTTTCAAGGTATTATCAAGAAAAAGATCTGGAGCCAGAATCATCTAGCATTGAAAGGTGTCTGCTCACAGGAGCCTGAAAAACCTTTCTCAACTGTATTTGAAATGATTTTTTAATTCATTTGCAAGGAAATCAGAGAATCAATTTGCCTTTAGCCACAGTCCTGATGCCAGTGGGTAAAGCCAAGGAAATAACCCAGAGAGCATCAAGACAAATCCCTGATGAAATCTAATGCAAAATTGTCTACCAGAAACCTAAAGAACTGGATTCAAAGGATGTTCATGGACCCACACCCAAGTTTTTTATTCCCCAACGAAGAGTGGCTTCCCATTGACACTCAGTGAAGCTTCCAGTCTGTGCTGTGAGGATGCCCCAGCTGGGTTCAGGACCTTAGGAGGAGGGAGGTTTCAAGCACTTGAACTGCCTGTGGACAGTGCAGGCTCTCACCTTTGAGCAGTTGCTAGGGCTGCTCTGCAGTCCACAGTGGGGACAAGAGGTGTGCTTCCTCGCTCCTCATGCTGTGGTCCAGGAGCTGAGGAGTCATCAAGGAAAGAAATATTTAAACCCAAATATTCTTGAAACCTCTTACTCTGCAGGATCCCCCAAATAATCCCCATCCTTTAGTGCCCAGTCCATTAGGAATAGAGGTTAAAAATTCAAACTGACAGAAGAAAGCAGCAGCCATTGTACCATGGAAAGGTCCTTCTTTGACAGATTGATGACAACATAACTCTGGTAGTGAATTTTGCTTTTCATATTCCAAGAGGAAAATTAAACCAATGTGGCAGACCCATCTGGGCTTGCAATACCAGTAAGCAAGAGGGAAGTGAAGAGTATTGCTATCATGAAGAATAAGGTTTAAAAAATGAAGACAACTTTTCATTGTGAGGTCTGGGTTTTATGTGTATTTTTATTACTGCAGATGGTTTTGTGTGGAATATGATGGCTATCCTGCTGTGTTGGAAGAATTATGTTCAATTTAAAAGCCTGAATTTCCAGTCTACAGGTTTTGTAAGAAATAAATAAACAGTTTCATACAGGAAATGAACAGAAGTCTCTCTGCAGCACACAGCATTTACAAAGCATTGATTTGTCATCTGATATTTATTGGCTACCTTACGTCATCAATATGGAGACAAAAAAAGATATTAAGTGAATGACACTGTCCAGTAACTGCTAGTAGGGCAGAATTAGTCTGTACTCTGACCAAAGGTGCCTGTTCCAGCCATGTCTTGGCAGTTTAAAGACCATTAGCCAGCATACAGGGTTGTTTCCATTGGCATCTGCTGACTTCGGTACATGCCTGTACTGCAAAGCCTCCATCCATAGCATTAGAAGGCATTTCTGTAAAACGATGTTACTTCAAAGCTCTGGGAGCATGCTATGTTACAAGAATTCAAAGCAGCAGCAGCAGAACATTATTGAACAGCATGCCTAACTCATTGCTATTATTTACCATGTGGTAAGTGTTAAATATTATTAATAAATATTTACTGTAGATTTCAAGAGCCCCTAAACACCACAGGAGAGGAGCTCCAGCAAGTTTTTCGATGCTCTTCGTAATGGTTTCCTTACAAAACCTAAACAATTCTCCTGTTTAACACTACCTAAGCAACAGAAATATTCAGTAGCAGGAACGTGTATAATTTAGTACAGTGTTGCTTAGACAATTCCTCATTTGAATTTATAAGGCGAGGATAAGATACTGCCATGTTACAAGTATGACCTCCCTACATCAGCTAACCCATGTTGCTTCTTGGGGCATCAGTAGATCAGAAAGAAATTTTAGTTTTACCCATTAACAGCAGCATCAAGCTTATAACGAGCAAGTTTGCCTTCACAAACAGCACTGACAACCAGCTTACTAAGAGCCCTTGCAAAAGGAGTGGAGTCCCCAGCATCTCTTGCCACATCCTCTTTCCATCTCTGTTGAAGTGCTTGGGCTAATAGCTGCCCTATCTGTGACTTTTGCAGTTTGTCATGATCTGGAGTGTTTAGTTACGTATATATATATATATATGTAAAAATATATGGCAAGTTGTAGAGGTGTTGTTTAGAAACCTCTTTTAGCAACAGAATCAGCAGAGATCTGCTTCTGCTGAGTCTGAGGTGTAACTACTTAACAAGAGCTAACATGAGCTCCTGTGCAAGGCAACAACTAGCTCTGGTGGGACTTGTAGGGCTGTTGCCATCCTCTTCCTTGCCCTTCCCAGCCTAGCCAAAAGGCCACTGACATTGCTCTTAGCACAACAGAAGTCCTAGCGTGCATGATAAACCTTATAATTTGCCGTGTTTGCTCAAGATCTCAGTGCAAGTTCAGGAGTTTCTTGCTTCATCCACCCTGACACTGGATTTCTGGTGTGATTCAGGCTCTTGGTTCATGGGCAGGCAGCAGTAACTCCAGTCCCATGGCAGCACTGCTGCCATCCAAAGTTCTCTACCATGGCTTGGATCTGCAAGGTTTCCCCAGTGGGAGGGAGTTCATTAGCTCAGTTCTGTCACGTCACATCTCATCATGTTCATTCTACATTGAATGATTTCCTTTGCCTGTCACAGGTTAAACCCGGGCTTCCAGCTTCCTATTACAAATGTCTTCAAAACACAGGTTCTCTCCTTAAAGATGATTGAAAAAAGCTGGAAGAGGTAGGTTTTATCTTTATAGCAAGGACTGAAGAAAGAAATGATAATTCTCATATCTGAAGTGTCTTTTTCTCACAGCTATTTTTATACACATATACATCGATGTGTTGAGACCCATGTAGTTACACCACCACACTATTGCAATAACACCACCAAAGAGCCATCAGCCCATGGACTTCTCTTTAGCAGTGGTGGATCAGAGGAGGGTCAGTCTTTCAGGACATTCCTGTGTTACCTGCTGGCAGCAGGAGCTGAGGCAGGCATCCTGACAGCTCATATCATCTCTTAAGAGCAAACCCTTGGCTGACTGCCTGAATGACCCTTAGGCAAGGTTTAGGATGACCCAAGTGACGTAATCCTAGGAAAATCTCAAGTATATCTTCAGGAGAAGCATACTGTCCAGCAGCCCCAGCAGACACTGTAGGTGCCCATCCCTCTCCCAGACTAATCCACCAAGATCTTCCCGAGTCCCCCAGGACCCTGAGGCCACCACCCTCTATCTTTAGCATGCTACCACTGTTAGCAGGCCTCTTTTGCCTATGGAGATAGGCTATACTTTCTCAGTTATTGATTCTGCAAAGATGTGGAACCACAATACACCTTCTAGAGGGCTGTTTTCCTAAGAAAGGCTCCAGCAAAGGAAAGATGCAGCCAGGCATCTGCCAGGCTCAGGACACCTATGCCTGGCAGGGAGGTTCTAGGTGGTAAGCAGACCTCAGAGATCCCACAAAGAGCTTGTAATCATGCCTGTGACCTCCTTGGAACCAGCCACAGTGGGTGAAGATGTTGACAAAAGCAGTTACTGCAAAGCCAACATAAAGCCTATTTACACCGGTGAAATGCAATGAGGAGTAGAAAGCCCTGAACAGTAGGTAGTAGTCTGTACAGCAGAGCCTGTCCCAGCAGCCCATGCCCCAGGGCTTAGCTAAGGAGAGGCTGGTACTGAACCAGATTCTTACTCTGTTTTCTGAGGAACTACAGGAGAAAATTGAGAGGAGCAATGTCTAAGGTTTCTCCCAGAGACCGTATTTAAAAGCCAGACCTACCCGTCATCATGAGTCTTTGCTGGCGGTTTAGTTGAGAAGGAGATTGGAAACACAGTGCAGCAATAGACCCTGACTGATGGCAGTCATGTTGACTGTGCATGAAGTGGAGTCATTTCTTCTGTCTTCATCTTACTTTTGTATTCACTCTCTCTTGTTTATAATACTTGAACACAGACAACCTTTGGTAGACTGGGAATATAAGCACATATTTTTATACATACGAATTCAAGGCCAAAGCATGTGGCCATGAAATTGGAGACAAAAGGACAAACTGTTTCAAAATATGGCACCCCCACTCAACTCTTCAGAGGGGACTAACTGAGAGGGATGTGGCATGTCCCTCCAGCCACCCTCCGGACATGTCCCATGGCTGGGAGCAGTGTCAGCCCTCACCCCAGGGTGTCCAGGCACTTTGCCTTCACACTTCAGAGCCCAAGCACACAAAGGGTGTCAAGGGTCTCCCTCAGGGAACCACTAATGGGAGCCTCCAAGTGGAAAATAGCTGCAGCAATGCAAATAGAGGTGGATAAGCCACTCAGGTGCTGCAGCTGCACCTCTGTGGCTTGTCATTCACATTGACTCCCCAGGGGGCACATCAGGTACAGTCCTGGCTAATTTCTAGTGACATCTGTGCTTAACACGGGTCAAGCCCTAGCCCTGCCTTTCTCAAAACAGGCTTAATAATTATTAACTTCAGGCTGGATGAAGAGAAAACAAACGTTAACTAATAACCTTGATTTCCTAGTATACCAAAACCTTTTCTTTTTTTTAACATTGCCTCTGGTTGACTTTCTATTTGCCTGGGAAACACCGACCCGATGCTTTGCCCACGGCCTGCAGTTTCATACCAAGGCAAGGACAGAAAATCTGGAGCGGTGAATCAGTGATGCAAGGTGAAGCTGGAGACATGTGCAAGTCAGTGGGTACTCCGCCGTGCTGACAGAAGCGGAGCTTCTTTTCTTCCCGTTACCTTATGAATTAATTTGCCATCATGTCAGTTCAATTGTAACTAAACCTGCTTCTTTTCTTCCATTTTTTTTTTTATGATGCACTTTGCAGCACTTTGCATAGCCCGAGGGTCTCGGCTGGCATGTAAATGCATATTGCCCTGCAAGCTGCATTCTGCCATACAATCGCCATCATCTCCTAAGTCTTAAAAGCCAGAGCATGATGTGAATTATAGGCTTTTCTTCTCCATGTGGGGCTTGCAGCTTATAGTCCTAAATTACATTTTGTCAGCCTATTAACAAAGCAAGATAGAAGCCCATTAAAAATAAGATGCAGTTATGTAAGCGTTCATGAGTGTCTAAATATTAATGTCAGGACACTGCATAATGGAAGTGCTCTAAATAATCCTTTTTAGCCTTTGTAGTTTAATCTTTACTCACATTTTATCCATTAGTTACCTCTAAATAGCATGGTTCTTTTGATAAGTTAGAGGCTGTGAATAACATTCACTGAAATATCAACATTCTTGTCTTTCACTGCTGCAGCTGAACATGACTGTTCCTGGGGCTGCTTGGTCTTTGGTATTTTAATTGCAAATGAACTACACAACCTGCAGCAGTTTAAACAAACAAACAAAATAAGAGGAAACGTCCCAGTGCCCAGCTCCTGCCTCCATCTACTGGCTGCAGAGGTATTTGAAATCAGCCCACTTGCATTATTGGTGCTTAACTCATACCGCTTTTCTACATGGTGTTATTTGCCAGCTTCCAAATCTTACCAATCAAATGCTGTCTTGATGTCGAAGTGATCAGATAAAATGACAAAAGCCAGGAATTTAGAAGCTTTCACACTGTGCCTAACTAACTGCCAGTGCCCACAACTGATCCACTGTGTCAGTGAATTACTGGGTTTGGTTGGAGTTCCCAGTGGTGGATACCACATACACTGTAGCATCCAGCTGTGGAAGAGGAGAGTTTCATTCATTTTATGTGCTCACAGTACAATCCCTATCCTGCCAGGGCTTTCATCTAAGAAAAATATATGAGCAATACCTGAAGGCAAATGAGGTGATATTTGCACAATCAAAGGAGGACCTGAAGTGGTAATTCACCATGTCATGGTAGCAGGCTGGACCTTGCGCAGAGGCAGCCAGCTTACCTGCTGGAGTCCAACAGATGCTTCTCCTCTCATCCCCTTCCCTGTCAGCACATCACTTTACCATATGGTAGCTGCTCTGCTATGGTTCACATAGCAGGCTTCATCCTACTGCATGGGCAATGCACATGGCCATCAAAGAGGGTTTCCCCCTGCCCATCACACCACCCTGTGCTCACTACCATGGCACCCAGAGTCATTCCAAGCCCTCTGCTGCTACGTGAGGGTTTCTGGCTGTAGGCTTGGCAAAGGGGATGCACGGAAAGGTGCAGAGACAGGATGTGGATGCAGCCAGGGGAGGGGTCTAACAGGAGAAAAGCTAAATTTGTTTCATGGCTCAGTTTGCAGCTCTTGCTCACAGCCCTGCACAGTGAGGACAGAATCTGTGGGGCAGCACTAGGAGCCACTGGCATCAAGTACTAATGGTTTTGGTAAGGCAAAAATAAATTACATAAATATCCTGTCCCTGCATTTCTCAACAAACAAAGCAAGAATCTCATTGCTTCAATATTTTGTAAATAACTGACTATATCAGCTATTTATAAAGTTTTGAAATCAGTTTCCAAAATGCTCAGTAATTTGTTTGTTAATTTCAATTGCACTTACTTTAATAAAAACAGCCAAGCAAGAGGCATTGAAAAACTGCAAAAGGACTTCCAGTGGGAGAACTGATGCTGTTTAACTCTCTCCATTATCGTTGCTTAGGGTCATAGCCTTTCTTGTGTCCCCCCAGCACCATGGAAATGCCATGTAGTCAGCTGAGAAATAGCTGTCAGCAAGTAATTCCTCACCATTAGATTTATGGACAAGGATAATTTCTAGATTGAGACACAGTCTTGTGTCTGAAGATCTTCTTGTGAAAACTTTGCCATTGCAGTTGGGTTTCTAAGGAAGTTGTGACAACAATACATGTTGATTAGAAAGCACTACATGCTGGAGCTGAATGATTCACAGTGTCACACTGGAGGATGTTGCAGAAATAGCTACTGGTAGCACAGAGCATCCCAAACTCTAGCCTACAAAGCAGATCCTATAGCACGAATCACGTGGGTGTGATTCTTTCTTCTTACTTCCAGCTGCTCAATTGCTTAAAAGGTTGCTAAAAATATGATTATTGCTTAATATTACCCTTATATGTAGTCTTTCTGCAATATCATCTTCCAAGCTGTATGGGGAAATCCTCCCACCCATGTGACAAATATATTTGATAACTCTTCAGAATCTAAATTTTCCAGTGGAGGCATTCACTTTCCCTATTTTAAACACATCCTTTCTATTTTGGTCAAATGACTGTGATCATTAGATCATCAACGAGGTGAAAAGGAACTCTCAAAGAAAACACACCCAGACCCTCACTTTTTGTTGGCCCTGAAATATGCTGCTGGGGGAGGACTCACTGCCAAGCTTTGCTTTTCCACAGCCTCAAAATCCTGCTGGGCACTGGAGCAGCCCAGCCCTTGAGTCATGGAGCTGCAAGGGGGGCACAGTGCATTGCTGCCCTGCCCCAAAATGCCTGGGATCACCATCATCCTTTTCTGGGATATATCTGTGTGGATAGCTCGTTTGATGTTATATCAGGGCTTCTGATGTTGGTAATAACTTTAAATGACAGCATACATGTTCACTCTTATTATCCAGGCTCTCTAGAGCACCCAATGTCCTGAATTTAAGCAGAAATAATTAGGTACCATTGCAGTGCCTAAATGTTTTTTAGATTTTGAACACCAACTTTAAGGGAAATCAATGACAAACATTGAGCTCTCTTTGTTTCTCTGCTGAGGATTTTGAGTTGCTCACACAGTGCTAAATCAAAGCAGCATTCAGAGATTCTGTACCATAATGGGTGACATCGAGCATATCTTCAGACTTTGCAGAGGGGTTGCAATATTGGGCATTTTCACAGTAAAAGCCCAGAAACTGTTCGTGCATACAGTATTTGCACAGAGTTAATATTTTCTTTTTCTGTTTGTGTGTCCGCACATGCCCCTGCACAGATGTGCACACGTGTATGCACACACACAGTGCTGACTGGTACAAGAAATCCATATTTTTAACATAATTTTAACACCCTGGATTCAGTTTGCTTCAAACAGTGGAATTACCTTACTGACATTTTGACAGTATTTGGACTGCTGTCAACGCTTGCAAAAATCCCATGGATGTTGGTGATGAACCGCAGAGGAAATGCGTCTTCGCAGCAGAACGGCATTGTTTTCTGTCTGCCCTTCTCGCCTCTTCTCTTTAAAATACTTCAGCCATCTAATCCGAGATCAGAAATGACACCGTGTCACTTAAATTGCCAATTGCATAAAATAGGTCCTGAATAGCTGAAACAGAAAAGTTTGTACACAACCTATAATCTGCAAATCATCTGTCCAAGCAACTCAGTGACTGCTTTATGAATAACAAATACATTTGAAGAAATGGGTTGGGGCTCACAGACTGACCTGCTAGCCACCATCCAGGATGAAGTATTCACAGCCCCCAGCAACAACTACTTTATGATTGTGATAAAAGAGGAGTGTGGTACCTAGAAAATCCTTCTAGGGGAGTCTATAATACCTCTCTGGGTCATCTAATAATTTGAATAGGGCAAGGCTGTGGGAGAGAGGATGGAAGCCACCACGTGCTTCAACACAACTGAAAGCAGAGGAGGGATGATGCTTGCCCTGTGCATTTGGATGTTTCCAGCACTGGGCAGGAAGTTTTGCTGGGAAATGTTGGCAAAAGTACTGAAGACATTTGCAGAAGGCAGAAGGAGGGATGGAGAGAGAGGAGGGATTCAGGGAGAAGTTCAGCAGTGTAGGCATGTGAGACCTGTCACCCAAGCAAGGGCTGAGGCATTCTGCTTTCTGTGTGGCTCTAGTCCACACCCCAGGACAAGAAACTGCTCTCTTTCTTATCATCATGACTTACATATGGCCTGCAAAAGACATACATGAAGAAGCATGGAGTAGTTACTTTTTTCATCAACTTCTCTATGCATGACAGAAATAGGCTTTAGTTCTTTGCTGGCTTCCAGTTCATGTGAACAAAATACAGTGAAAGCGATTGCTGAGCAAAGGCAGAACTGGAGTGAGCTGCAGAGGGCTGAGAGACTGTGAAAAATGAATGGCATCCCTACCCTGCTAACCAGCAGGAGAATGGGTTGCACAGTGCCGCTGGGATCCTACCAAGTGCAATCACTGACCAGGCATAACATATTTTCCACCTCCCTAACCAAAAAAAAAAAAATTGCTATTTTCTCTTTGAAATCCTTGGAAGCTCTGCTAGAATAAACTCTCTAATCCTGTTTGAACAAGTGTGATTTTATATTCTCACTGTTTGCTTTGCATTGCATTACAAACCCCCATAGTCACTCACTTGGAAAAATGCTTGTGGCTCAAATACATTGAATAGCTAAAAACAAACACTGTTTACTCTTCTGATTGAATTAAAAGCATTTTACTTAAAGTGTTTACAAAATCTTCTACATGTAATAGGAATTCACTGCGAAGCTGGAACAGCGCTTTTAGGACTTTTTAAAATCATTGCTGAGTAATCATGGTGATTTGATTATATTAGCAGGACTTTTTAAAAATTCAGGAAATTGGGTCTTTATTCAGTAAAATGAAAATAGGTTGTAGGAAAGAGAATACTCAGGCATTAAATGCTACAAGACGTTCTGCTGTGAATTGCCAGATGTTCCCATGAGGCGTACTGAACGTAGTGAAATGTTTTGAT
Source organism: Nestor notabilis (assembly GCF_000696875.1). Taxonomy (NCBI): domain Eukaryota; kingdom Metazoa; phylum Chordata; class Aves; order Psittaciformes; family Psittacidae; genus Nestor; species Nestor notabilis. The sequence goes on along the minus strand of NW_009925901.1, from coordinate 7,434 downwards.
TGAGGACTGCAACATGCTGTACAGAGTAATCAAACCACCCTCAGGCAACGGGATGAAACTCCTTGCACCCCACTGGAATTATCCAGTGCAGCAAGTTCCCGTAATCTCCTGGCTCAGTGCATGGAAGCAGCTCACACAAACAGCTCAGTGCACACGTTTAGAGTTTGTCACTTTAGGTTTCATCAGCCTGTGCATGTACTTGGCAATAGATATTGGTTCTGGACAAATGTTTCTCATTCGAAGTCTTGTTTATGTGACTGCATGCCCTGTGCCTTGAGTTCACCTTCTGTACCTGCCCTGCCTGCATGCAGGAGCCATTTAAAATTAAAATTGCCATGAAATAAGTCCAGAGGAATTTGACTTTGTGTTGCCTTTTTCACACTTGGAGTATGTAAAACTGCAGTGGAAATTCATCAGCTGATAGCACCCATACAACCACATTGCACAGGTAATTCTCAGGCACAGCAGCTCTGGTGGGTCTGGATGCCTATTTCAGCTTGTTCAATGGTCAGGAGGAATTTCAGTGACATCACTAGGGTTACCCATTCAATCTTCTTGTTTTAAGGAATTCCATGGTATTGATCTCTGACCTGGAGGGTGACACAGAGGTGACCTCCCCCTCCGACCTCCCTTCCTCCAAAGGACCGAGCTGGGTAATGGTCAGAGTAGCAGCCTGCCAGCCCTGGGCTGCTCTGCAAGTGCCATCTTCAAGCACAGGATCTCCAGTGATCTTGAAGCAAATTTTCGCACTTGCCATGTTTCAGTTTTAGTATCAGGTACACCGAGGACCTCGGCTGTTTGGCAAGGATGTATCATCAGAGGAGCAACAGGAGGATTTTTACGCAAGAGGCACATCTGGAGAAAATACCTCTGTATTGTGCCCCCTGTGGTTTCAGCCCCATTTCCAGCTGAGGTAATTAATGCAGCTTCTGGGATTGCTCTGCATCTGTGCGGTGGGTGGAGGGGCAGCACCAGGGGCAAGGGAATGTCCAACAGGAAAGGTGCAGTGGTTTCACTGCTTCAGCTTCACACTTCAACTGCTCTCTTGAAGACACTCAAAGTCTTGTTTCGGTACTAGAGGGCAAGTGAGGACTCTCTGAGCTGGAACTCCATTGAAATCCAGAAATCACTAAGGTCATTCTTCCCTGGGATAGCTGTGGCCATGGGCTGCCTGGTCTCCTTTGAATCTCTTGATGGTGTCCATTTCCATGTGAGGCTGAACCTTTCCCTCCCCGCAGGTGTACAGATTTCATGAACCTCTGCAGGAAAACCTCCAGTTTCCCTTAAGTCAGCGTGACATCACTTGTATCTTCCCCATGTCCACTGTGGTATGAGCAGGCATTTCTGGCTCCAAATGGTGCTCTCCCACTCTCTCTAATCTCAGTTTCTACCTGTTTATCCCTTTCTTTTAGGAAACTTATTGTGAAGCTGATGTAGATGTGAACCTCCACCCACTGGGTTGTAACTCTGATGAAAATCCCTACACCATTTATGTCCCCAAGGATTTTCTTTAAGCGCTGTTGCCAGCAGCGCATTTGGGATCAATTTCAGATTTTAATTAAAAAGGCATACTTCTTATCTGTTACATTGTCACTACTCGGTACAACTTTCTAATGCTCTTCAAAGAGCAGGTTCAGACTAGAAATGTGTGATTTCTGTGGGACGTAGAGTAACCTTTAACAATTTCAACACAGAGGTTTATCATCCTTATTCCTTTATGTTGTTGCTGTGACCATAAACTCCAGAAAACTCTTGTGAGAAGTACACAGGCAGGGAGGGCACGGAAGAAGAGCATGCTGGCAGAGGAGGGCAGGAGGTCCAGTCTCCATGATTATTACTGTGGATCATGAAATGCATGAAAAGTCCAGTTACAGAGGCAGCAAAATACAGGAAGGATTTACAAACACATGTGTCGCTGTGTGTTGCCATTACAAAAAGCTGGGAGGAGCTGCTCTTGGAAGTTGATGTGGAGGAAAGCATCAATGTGTAGTGTTCATGTAGTTCATCCATCCTATTGCTGTCATTGACAAGACCATTCGGCAGGTATAAAATCAGGGTTTGGGAGTCTCTTTGGACAGAAAGGACCTGTAGTAGCTTGTAATGGAGAAAGACACCCTGCAGGGGCTTGCCTGGCTGTGTCACATCAAGTCAGATCCTCAGCCGGCTGTAGGTGGGGAGATGAATTTTTGTAGCCTAAAACCGACACTGATCCCAGCAGCAGCTCATACTTTGCAAATCTCTTCACCTGTCAGTATCTGAGGGTGTTTGAAACCAGGCTGAATGTGCTCATTCAGCCTCATCTTCTCCAGGCAGGGCTGACTGCAGGGGCTGGAGCCATGCACCATTGCTGCCCAATGCTGTGACAGTAAGGACTCAGCACTTTATGAAGCCCTTTGAAGACATGGGTTATATGGTGCTCCTTGTGCACAGAGTGGCATATGCACAGCGTCTAACTGATGTGATACTGGAACATCAAGAGACAGCAAATTGAATTTAGCCTCTTTATAGCATTTATTTAGATTTGCTTTAATAATGGGCAAGAATAAGGACCTAAGAGCCCAGGAGATTAGTCCTTTCAGGCACTCAAGCTCCCATGCAGAGTGAGGTGAATCTCCAAATGTCATGTAAAAGACATGAGTGACTCAGGACTGTGCCCCAGCCATGGGAAAAACATGGAGTCTTGTTGCCTCTGAAGGAGACAAGCAGATGATGGCTCAGAGGTATTTTCTTTCCTGGCTTTAGGGTACTACTGCTCTTATGAACAGGGATCATAAAGACAGGGACTGCACTGGCATGAAATTTAACTTTCTACATATCTGTATCAAGCTGTCTCTCTTTTCCAAAAATTTCGTGAGAAGTAAGGGAGATTTTGCAAAATCCACACCTTGACTATTAAGACTTCAGGATGCAGCACTCTAAGCTGCTGAGAACGTATCAAATCCTTCAGCAATGGATTTATCAAAATGCTTAAGAAAACTCTGTAATGTGAAGTGGAGCTAGTATCCTTGGTAATGTGGTTTCTTACTGAATTAAATAATAAAGTAGGATTTTTGAAGCAAATCAACTCTTGGAGCCTACTACTGTCACTGTGCTTTTTCATCTCAGGAAATTCTGGGGACTATAAGTGTGAAGATTTATTTCATTGTGTACTTCTGAAGAAAAACTCATGTTAGAAAACAAGGGCTGGAGCTGTGGCAGATGGTGCTTTTCTGGAGAAGAAATTAGTGTTTAATAAAGATTGTAATAGTGTGAACCAGATGTTCATCTCACATTTTGTCTTTGAAAAGACTTGGGATGATGCCAGATAGATACATATGTGCATCACAGATCTTATAAAAGTACACAACTGTATTCCCAGGGGCTCATTAAGGGAGGAGTAACTTTCTGCAAACCATCAAACTCAACTGCAAAAGCAAGGTCTGTTTAAGCTGTGACTAAATATCTCCTAGGAACTTCTTTTCACCTTTCACATGGGCAGAGTAGCACTCCATAATAACAAGGTAAAGTAATCTGGTTTTCCAAGGAAAATGGTAACAAATTTCATCAAGTACTTTGGAAAATAATACTTAACTAAGTAACAATGAAACACTACTCTTATCGGGCTTTGTCTAGCTCTTCACTGGGATGCGGAGATGAGTCTCTAGCTATGCAAGACAATATTTTTAAGTTCCCTACTTTCTGAGCCTTTCAGCAAAGCATGATTGTATTTCTTGTGTCTGAATTGCTCCTGCTGCATGGCAGCCTCCCAGTTCTCAGTGAGCTGCCCCAGTTTCTTCCCATGCAGTGGAGAAGTGCTCCTACCCCTGCTCTCTCCACGTGAACTATCTGAAGGCTCAGCCTCATACTACGTGGTGCTCCTGGCAGAAGAGAGGTGTGAGGTCAGAGCTCCCAGCCTGGTGCTGAGGTCTTGCAACAAGACTATTTAAAACTCCACGTGTGCCACTCCGCTGCCTGTGCCATGCACACTCTCCCCGGGTGACGCTTTGCCTCGGCTGCCTGTAAGCAGCACAGCTGCCTGTAGTGCTCAGGTATGCGGTCCTTCCTCCACCCGTCCCCCAGGGCTGGGTGGCATGAGGGTGACTTCACTGGATATGGCTGTAGAAAATCAGTTACCTTGACCTTGTTTCCCTTTTGAACTTAAACAAGTCTTTGATACAAACCAAGGTCTCCTGCCTTACTATCTTCACTTAGTAAAAACACACATTGCTGTAGAGAAAGAGCTCTGGATGGATAAATACCTTTTCATGCTGTGACTGAGCTGTTTGCAGTCTCAAGCCAATGAAGCTGTCACTGGGGTTTCTAGGAGGCAGAGGCAATTATTTTAGGTGGAGGGTCATTCACAAAAGGGCATGTGCAGCAAGTATTGATGATGCCAGATGTGTTACTGCAATTACAGCAGGTGCCCATCATATGATGTAGCATTTATTATCAGCTTCTGTTGTTACTGGAAAAGCTGCAAGTTCTATATATATCTGTGAAAGGTGATATTGATCAATGACCTGTAATGTGGTTATTTAACATTATCGTCTCTGTGTGTGTACATGTGTCTATCCATCCGGGAAAAAAACAATTGAAAATTAAGGTGTCAAATACTTCAGCTGTAGTACAGCCTTGCAGGACTGGCAGCTCCCTGCAGCACTGGGAGCACTGTCCTGGGAGCAGGCAGTGCAAGGATAGGGGCACTGATATACCCTCTGAAGCAGTTACTCCTTTGGCTGTGCTGCAGGCCTGGCTCCTGGCTCCTTGTGGGTAGGGAACATTCAGGGGGTTGTCCTATGTTGGGGGCCCAGCAGCACCCATAGCTGCTGCCCTGGGAGTGGGGGAAGCCTGGAGCCCTGTGGGAAGATCCAGCAGTGGCTCCCAACTTGCTTTACCAACCTCCTTCCTGCCGCAGCAGCAAGAGCTATTCCTTGTTCCAAGTTTTTTGAACAAAGATTTTGTCGTAGCACTAAAATAAGCAAGGGACTGCACATTTTAGTTAGGCCTGATGTGATTTCTGGTCTCTTTCCTGCAAGCCAAGAGGAGGACCAAGTGGATATGTGTAGCAGGTCTCCATTATTTTGAGAGGAAGCCTCCAAGTTCCTGCTGCCCTCCTTTAGCACATCTCTGCAAGTCTGCCTCAGCATCCAAACAAACTCAGAAAGCAAGAATGCTCAAACTAGGTGAGCTACATTGGAGAAGCACATAGGAAATTATCTTACTTTAAGTACATGGTGGACATAATTGCCAGGATCATTTTTCTGTGCGTGGCATTTGGACTGTCAATGACAGTACATGACAGTCAATGCCATGGCCATTTTTTGCTGTTAAAGCTTAAGATGTACTATTTGAAGAACTTTGCAATATGTTTTCTGTAAACACAAAGCCTACATTAATTAATAGGATTTTAACTAAGAGGATGAGCTACATTGTGCACACTTAAATTGCTTTAGAACTCATTTACATCAATTTCTTTGCTATTAGTCAGTTGTAAATCAATTGAATCTGTCCACATAGAGGACCTGACTGGTATAAAATGCAAGACTGATTCACAGATTGCTTGTACTTACATTCCAGTTCAAAGTCTCCGTGTAGTGGGGCCAGACACTATCCTGTAAACACCATGATGATCTTTTCCAGCTTATAGTTTTCTTGTGACTCAGACACAAAACTGAACTACTGTCATGCCACCGTAGAGGAAATGCTTTAGCTTAAAACTCTCCAATCAGAGTTCATGCTGAGTTGCCTCACATTGCAATTAGAACAGGTGAGGAGTGCACATAAATTATTATTGACATCTCTGGGATCTCAGCTGATGCAAGGTTAGTTACTTAACTCAGTTGTCTGCTGGAGCCCTTGAACTAAAATAAAGGTTATTCTCACTGACAGCATCTTTTGTGCATGCAAAAGCACAGGAGAACTCATTAAGGACTTTATTCTTTGAAATTCTTGAGAGTCACACCAAAACCCCATAGCTGCTAAATGTGTCCTTCCAGAGCTGGAAGGTAATGAATTTAAAATGTTGCTCATTACAGAAAAGAAGAAAGAAGGAAAAATCACAAGTGTCATCATCTAACATTAGTGAAGAAGTTGGAAGGGAAATATATTTATTTTCAATGTGAAGATATTTGCAAGGTTTTTCATCTTTCTTGTGCTACTACAGAAGCATTGCGGCTTGTACTGTTACATCAATCCTACCCCTGTGAAGAACTTAATAAGAATATTAGAGTAAAAGCAGCTGGGATCTCTGAAGTGAGGTTCACCTGAGAAAGAGCACACCAGTATTTAGAGCCCTCCATCCTAGCTTGGGAACATGGGCTCATTGCTGACCAAGGCACAGCTAGTGGTGTGCCTGGAAATCAGTAACATCATCTACCTAAACTATCTGCATATCTCTAAGGCTTAGAAAGGACAAAGTGGTTTTCCTTCTTTGTGCCCATTGCTAACTGCTAACATTGGGAAGTCATACCAAATTTAAACTAACTGTTCAGAACTGTGTGAACATCCCTCTCTGCTCGTTCTTGCCAGTTGTGGCTGTCCATTATCCCTGATCCTTGTTCTTGCAGCAACTGAACAGAGAACCTTGTGGGGCAGAAGCAACAATTTTCTTTGTGCCTAAAGAGCTGTTGTAGAATTTTCAGGCAATGTCTAAACAGGTATTTTGAATAGCATATGTGTTTAATATTTTCTTGGACCTCTGTCCCAGGTTCTGTCCTGAAGGACTCCAACAGTCCAGTGTCCATTATACATGAATATCCTGGCAGGGTCAGCTACTACAAACCAGTCACTCACAGAGCAAACCCAATGGCACACATGTGGGAATATTCAAAAAACTTCTGTTACTCATATGGGTTGCCATTAACAAAACTGGGCCTTTATGTAATGTTTATGACTGTGCCTACTGGCCCACATGAAGAAAGAGGGGAAGGAAGAAAGCACCCACTGCCTTTGTCAAGGTGCAGGAGATGATTCCCACTCTAGTGCATGTTAGTCTTTTTTCTCCCCAGTGCTTGCACCCGTTTGCCTCCCTCCTACCCTTCCATTTCCTTCCGCCACTACAAAGCCCTTCAAAGATCAAAGTCATCATCGACCATGAGTTTGCACAATGTTTCTGCTTCGACACTGGCTGGGAGCCAGCTGGCATGTGTTAAAAACCATCATCAGAATCTGTTTAATTACTGTTCCAAATGCAATATTTTAACAAAACACTGGAATGGACACAGTTCTAGCAAGCTGATGCCCAGTGATGGGACACTGCAGCAGCCCAGCCATGACTTTGATGTTGGCTGGTTTAATTTTTTTTTCATTTCATACTATTAATCCACTTTTGGCCCATTTTGAAAAGATGCCTTTCAAACACAGTAAAAGGAGATCTATAAGATTTTCCCCACTTTAGTATTGGGGAAATGTTTTCTTATTTAAATTCATTTTATTATTTATTTAAATTTATTTATT
>NW_009925900.1:0-15215 GCF_000696875.1 Nestor notabilis | reverse complement strand
TGCCTGCGCCAACTGCCGCGCAAACTGCCGCTCCACACCCTGTTCTCCATACTCCTGGTTGCTCACGCTCCCTGGCCTGGGTTTTTACCCACCAAGGGCTGGTGTTGTCACAGCTGGCTCTGCCCCCTGTGAGTCAGCTGCTCGTGTCAGCTGAGCTGCCAGCTTCTAGGCAAGTCGTCTCAAGGACTTGGGGCTCCCTCAGTGGCTTTCACCGCTCCAAACTGAGGCTCTGAGACGCTGAGCTTCCCCCTGCTCCGCTGTTCAAGGCGTCCTCTCGGGAGATACTCACCTTGGCAATTGACCTGATGAAAAGTCCCTCTCTGGCATCTTTGTAGGCCCTCTTTAGATACTGGAAGTTTGCTATGAGGTCTCCATGGAGCCTACTCTTTTGCAGGCGGAACAGCCACCATTAACCTCTCTTTGTTTGTCTGGTGTTATAGTCTCCTTATATGCCTAAAAGTTTTAGTTATTTAAAGAACAGAGGAGCAGCCGGGAAAAGCAGGATGAATAGTTGCAGGACTGGTGTAAGAAACAGCACGAGGGTTGGACTACTTGTACAGAACAAAGTCAGGAAATCATATTCTTCATATTTCTTCATAGTCAGTATTCTGGCTTTGGAGACCATGTCTGATAAGACTAGTCAGAAGGCTTTGTAGGGACTAGTGCACCTAGTCCTTTTGACAAAGTCTTAAAAAAATTCTGTGCCATTTTTTCAGTGGACATTACTATTCATACTGCCCAAGTTTGTTACATGGGTGGGGCAAATTATGCCATTAATGAGTGATGAAACAGCCCTCAGAGCAGCAGGTGGTGATCATTGATTTTGATCACTGATTTTGGGGATTCATAAAAATATTCTGAAAATTTTACTCAAAACCTCTTACATAATAAACCAATATCACTCAATAAAATTACTACAATTATATGATTCGTCTCCAGATTGTAGAAACTTAAAATTCAGCATCCAGATGGTGATTTCTGTGCATTAGTGAGAGTGTCAATTTCTAGAAAAAAAACTTTAAGGTTTAGTCACATGGGTTCTTGGTCAGTTACCTAAACAGAGGCATCCAATCCCATATAAGACATCAAAGAGTAGGCATCCAGGACACCTGCAGGTGTTTGGAAGCATTTCAGTGAACCTACTATATAGTCATAGCATTCAGATTATCAGAGTACCAGGAGATGAAGTAGGATACCTTAAAGCATCTAAGATGGAGATAGTACATGTAAGTGACTGAATTGAGCCTGATAAAGTAAATATTCTAGAATACTATTCAGCTCACCTAATACGATGTTTTATATTAGGGAATGTAAGAGGTGAATAGCTCTCCAGACTGTATAAACTGTTTTGATTACACTGCACTAGAAAATTAGACACCTGAATAGAGTCCGTAAGTAACATAGGCATCTGCAATTACACAACTTCATTTAGATATCAGCAATCCAAACTTAAATGCCATCCTTCCTGTCTCAACAGGAAAGCTCTTAGGAGAAAATGAGAAAGTTCATAAAAATATTTCATTTCTGAAATTCTCTTTATGCAAGCTGGATGAGTACCTCAAGTAACATGAAATTTAAGGAACTAAATATTATTTAAATATTTATTATTTAATTATTCAGAGTTTTTACTCACCGAATAATCTGTCATTCCATAGTATTTAAATAACTAAATAGTAATCTCTGCGGAGAAAATTTCAAGGACTTTTCAGATTTTAATTTTTTCCATGTTATAAAATACAATGGAAATGTAAAATCTCAAAGAAAACTGAAATGTGTACTCAGGAAGGAGATAAAGTTTACAGCACTGTTCATTCATTAATATGAAGGGCCAACACCTAACACATTTACACTAGTTTTTTGAAAACTATTATTCATTTGCTAAAAGAACAAGGATAAAAGTGGAGAACGCAAATGGAAGATGTAAGCAACCCCCCAAAGTATTAATTTTCTCTTTATTTGACTCATTTCTCCAATACCAATTAACTCAGGAACTACTCTGTCACAGACATTAATCATGCACTGCTGGAACAACTGACCAAACAGGCTCATCACAAGAAAACCAGCAGAAGTACACATGTAGACATAAAACTGAACCAGTATCTACCACAGTCATAAAACTCCAAACATAAGAATTCCTTTGTTTGTTGTTTTTTTTTAACTCAGAACTGAATAGCAAGAAGTGGCTAAAAAAACTCCTGGGAAGATGGAGAATCCTAAATGTGCATTGCACAGGGAGGTAATATCCTGCTTTTTTCTTGCAGTTCAGCACTGTCAGCCAAAGCTACATGTCTGAGAGGCAGTACTATTCTGGGAAGTATTCCAGATTCATTTATGAGAAAATGAATTGTTCTATTACCAGCATATGCTAAACAACGTATTCTGTACAGGTTAAGAGATATTCTTCCATTTCATACATCACTTCATAACCTCAAATGAATAAATACACAACACGTACAGAACAAATACCAAATAGTACATTGCAGCACTGAACCTGTCCCTGACTACACATCAGCTGGTAAGTAATTCAAGTTTAGAGTGGGCTTTGTTTTTTCATTTTTTCTTCCCAGTGCTAGTCACAGTGTACTCTTCAGTTACCAATACATTAAAGGATTTTCCCTGACACTGTTAAAACTTTTATCACAGACAAATGATGAAGCAATGTGATTGACCGAAAAGAGCATCCCATCTTTGATCTAACAATAGAAGGTTCAAGCTATTCATATGTGTAATTGCACTCATAAATTATACATTAATACTGAGCCACTTGTATAGTTGCCTGAAGGCCTTGAAATCCTTCTTGAGTCTCCTCAGGCTTCTTGAAGAGGCTTCCTCATTGCCCATCTGGAAGACTAATAAAGGGTAGTAGTCACAGGGCCATACCAGACAAGTGAGTTTTCTGGTGACATCCCTTACCCTGGCCCCAAGAAAGCAGCAGACTTCTCTGTGAGTCTGGTCAGGTTGACATATGTGGCCCTCTGTTCCTCTGAGGGTGGAGTCCCCCATCACCACCTCTCTTCTTTTTTTTTTTTTTCCCAGTAGAGCTGGTCATAATACGAGATGTTCTCTGACTTTTCTGTCGGAACTCTTCTGACTTGAATGATCACTTACAATCATCTTCCTCTCTTTCCTGATCCTGAAGTACCAGGGCCTCAAATCTGTTGTAGAGGGGTACTTGGGAAGGTGACATGAGCAGGAGGGTAATACACTGACTACTCCAAGGAGTAACCCATTTCCAACCTCCCTTGTCTCCTAGGTCCCTTCCATCTGCCCGATGGCAAGAAGTAGGGGATCCTAAGTTCTTTCTTTTGTTTCAGGTGGCTTGCTTGCTTCTCTCAGGGATAGTAGAGTGCTGGTACACCAGTCAATCTCCATCTCAGGTTCCTTTATGTTCCTTAGCTGTTCTACCTCTTCCCATAGCTCTGCCACTATGCAGAGCAAATCATCAGCCTGCTGACATCTTACACAGCCACTGTCTAGCATCACTGACAGGCTCTGGCACTCACTACAGCCACATGTTTGCAAGGGACCTCTGTGTGAGCCACCGTGTCCTTCCTGGCCAACAGAGAAGACTTAGTCTTCTTTGCTTTCTGCTGAGAGGATGCCGTGCTAGAGCACTGTCTCAGTGACTGCTAGCTGAGCTCACCTCTGCAGCTTGCTGGGCTGCTGGGCCCTGCCTGCTCACCCTGATGTGCTGTGCACCTGGGCACCATGCTCACAAAAGTGGTGTTTATCCTCGCAGGGACAGTGCCGTCCCTCCTGGTGCCGCCCCTTGTGAGTCAGCTGCTGCATCATCAGCGCTGCCAGCTCCTGAGCAAGGCTTAGGGCTCCCTTGGTGGCTCTGGCTGCTCAGGAATGAGGCTCCTGGATGCTATGTTTCCCCTCTGGTGCTGGAGGCCTCCTCACTGGAGCTACTCACCTTGGTAAATGACCGTTAATCAAACAGTCTCTTCTGGGGTACGCTCTTTGCAGTAGTATAAACAGCTAGTAAAACAGTAGCAAACCATTGTTCAGCTGCTTTCTTCCCTGCAACCCACTAAAATGCTTTTAAAGGTTTTATACTAATGAAAATCACTATAATACGAAGCTGCCTTCCACTACACTACATAGGAAAAGGGAACTTAAGTGGCTTGGATGGTTTTTGAAGGCTAAAGAACATTTTGTGTAAATATGAGACAAAAAAGATGACGAAGACAGGTAGCTAACAATCGTTAAAAATAATTGTAAATAAGGGTTTTAAAGTGATTTCTAAACATCAATTTGCCTATTATAGACATTCAGATATTTCAGTTGTTACATACAAATCACATTCAGAAGTTAGTAAACCAAAGCAGGTCAACCAAAAAAATCCATTTCATCTTGATTTTAGAACTAGTGAGAAGACAGTAATCTATGTTTAAGCTATCCGTTTCCTTTATCTTCAAAGTTAGAAACAAAAATCTAGAACTGAAATTACAAATTTGAATAAAGAAAAAAATCATGAAGGTACTTCATTAATTTTAATTACATCAAATGTACCTTAATCATGTAGTATGAAAAATCCTAAAGGAAGATATTATGAGTATCGTCTCTTTTTCAAACGGTTCAAAACAAAGAAAAGAAACACAGTATGAGTTAGGAAAGTTAAGATCATTCATGTGATGCTACTTATCAAAATGTCAAGCATAACCTGAAAAACTTGTGTCAGCAGTGTCCCAAAATGTCATAAAAAATAAGTTTAAAAGGCAATGAAGAACCTTTTCCTTTAGACAGAGGTGTGATATGAGTTCAGGCCTGTGCGCAAAGAAACAATGTTTTAATGCAAACTTTGAGACCAGATGCCCTTTGTGGTATTAGACAGAATCCTTAAGCCTCTGTAGTATTTCCTCCAGAGTAATATGAAAAGATTAATACTTACCTGAAAGTAGTGTTACCCAGATCACTTATCTACTGGGGCAAAATAACTGTAGGGCTAAGTAAGCAGAATTCCATTAACGTGAGTACAACTGCGGTCACTTACAACAGAGTGAATTTAACATATGGATGCTGCAGAGGGACTCTAGTGATCATCAGGGACTGTAATAATAGGACAAGGAGTAACGGCCTTAAATAGGGGAAGTTCAGGTTAGATATAAAGAAGAATTTCTTTACCGTGAGAGTGGTAAGGCACTGGAACATGATGCCCAAGAAAGTGGTAAGTGCTTGTCCTGGGTTCAGCTGTAACAGCTGTTCTTCTCCTTAGTAGCTGGTGCAGTGATGTGTTTTCAACTTTAGTCTGAGAACAACGCTGATAAGACACTGATGTTTTTAGTTGTTGCTCATTAATACTTACTCCCATCAAGGACTTTCTCAGTCTCATGCTCTGCCAGTGAGCAGGGGCACAGGAAGCTGAGAGGAAGCAGAGACAGGACACCTGACCCAAAGTGGCCAAAGGGCTATTCCATACCACAGCATGCCGTGCCTGCTATATAAACTGGGTTTAGTTACCCGGAAGACCAGATCGCTGCTCGGGTCGGGCTGGGCATTGGTTGGCAGGTGGTGAGAAATTGTATTGTGCCTCACTTGAGTTTGTTGTTTTCTTTTCCTTTTCCCCTTTTAGTTTTATATTCTCTCCCCTTGTTATTTCCCTTATCATTATTACCATTGGTGGCAGCAGTAGTAGTTTTGTATGATACCTTAGTTACTCGACTGCTCTTATCTCAACCCGTGGGAGTGGGGAGGAAGAAGCGAGGAGTGAGCAAATGGCTGTGACGTTCTGAGTTACCGGCTGGGCTTAAACCATGGCAATGCTCCATCCCTGGCAGTGTTCAAGGCCAGGTAGGACAGAGCCTTGTGCAATATGGTCTAGTGTGAGGCATCCCTGCCCACGGCAGAAGGGTTGGAACTAGATGGTCCTTTCCAACTCTAACCATTCAATGATTCTATGATTGTATGGATAAATGCCACAGATTAAGTAAGGAAGTAAGTAAGAAAATAAATAAATAAACGTTAAGTTTTATTGTTTCATCCTTATGTGATGCATTCAGACAAGAACAGTTCAAAACACTGATTCTAGTCACAAAGAATATAGAAGATACAGATCAGAGGCATGAAAATTTTTATTTAATAAACTTCACTGGCATTATTTTCCTTGTTTCTGAATTGCTGACAAAAAATAAATCAGGATTTCTTGACATTTATTGTCTTGAATTATTTTTATATATAATTCTTATTCTCTTGGTTTAGTATGGTGATTTGATTTCTTGTACCATCAAGTGTGGTGATAATACCAAGCCACTTTTCTTGGTCTCATTACTTTTTCATGATATTGTTTCTATTCCTTGACTGGATAAATGAAACATTTGTAAAAGAAAAACATAAAAACATGTTATGCATTTCTAAATAAGCTAGACTAGGGCAATATTGACTACCAAGCTCATTTGCTTGCCTTAAGTATCTGGAACTTGTGGTTCTAAGCTAAGCTAGACATCTTAGTCAACTTGTTTAATCTGTGAAAAGAAATAATAACCTTAATGGGCAGCTTCTCCGACATGACCTAAGGTCATAAAATCATAGGATCACAGAATCATAGAATCCTTTACGCTGGAGAAGACCCTTAAGATCATTGAGTCCAACCATTAATGTAATATTAACAAGTCCACCACTAAACCATGTCCCTAAGTATCACATCTTCATGTATTTCAATACCTCAGGGATGGTGACAACCATTTCCCTGAGAAGCCTGTTCCAATGCTTGACAACTCTTGCAGGAAACACATTCTTCCTAATTTCCAATTTAAACCTCCCTTGGCACAGCTTGAGGCCATTTCTTCTTGTCCTGTCAGTTGTTACCTGGGAGAAGAGTACAACACCCACCTCACTACAACCTCCTTTCAGATAGCTGTAGAGAGTGATAAAATCTCCCCTCATTGTCCTTTTCTCTAGGCTAAACAACCCCAATTCTCTCAACTACTCCTCATAAAACTTGTTCATCCCAGCTGAATTGTCTTCTAGAAGTTCTCTCCATTGACTAATTCAATCCCCAACACATATACATAGTCCAGAACAACACAAGTCTTTGTAGGTCACATAGCATGCCTGCCAAATCTGTGAGAAAATAGTACTGTGGGACCTATTTTTGGCTGTGCTCTAGTCTGTTGCAAACATCAGACTTAAAGAAACCCCATAAGAAACACACATCTACTTCATGGGTCTCTGGAAATAATTTGAGAAATACATATCACTGCTTAGAATAACAAGAATAAGTAATGATCACAAAGATTTCCATTTGGAAAAAAAAATGTAAATCTTAAGGGATGGTATTTGGGAAATGCAGTGTTCTTTGTATTACACTTTTCTCTGTGAAAGCAAAGAATTCTTGTATGCTCTTTATTTCTCTATGTACATTATGTTTTCCTGGCAATGGATTGTTGCAATAAATTCTGTCTCCCTCAGGTGCTACTATTCCATGAAGAAGTGAAAAAAGACATTAGCTTCTTACAGTTTTCTAGACCAGAGAATAAAAAATTTGACCACTGGATGTGCATGTAAAAGGGGGTCATCAGCTTTTATGAACGATATCTCACTGGGCACTAAAAGTTTTAGTGCTGCATAGATTATACAAGAGGAATTCTCATCTACAGCAGCCTAATTTCTATTTCTAATTTTGTTAATTACTTATTAACAATTTTAATTATACAGGAGCATTTAAGGGGAGATCAACCCATGCGTTCAATAAGCACTGTCCCTATACTGATGCAACGGAAGACTCTAGGTTATTATTTCCTTGATAAGACTGGACTGACGTCATGATGGGGACTAGCTGACAGTGCAGCAGGGAAATTTATAATCAGATGCATAAAGCTAGGAGGGATGGCTTGGGCACTCAAGCCTCTCCAATATTTACATTTAGTATGAAACACTTCAAGTGAAGATAATGATTTTGGCTCATTGCCTTTTCCCAATATTTTGAAACAGTCATGCACCCATGGACATAATAAAGGCAAAATTAACTACACTGCAAATAGAAAGGAACAGTACCGATTTGAAAAAAAAAATGTTGCCCTTACAACAGACATGTTGACACTATTTTTTAAGAACGTATTTCATACTTTCAGGTCCATCTTCTGCTCAGGGGATAAATGTGTGGTCTTTCTGATCTTGCAATAACTCTGCTAAAAGTTGGCAGAAGACCTCAGTAAAAATAATTGTCAGGTTCCTCAATAAGGACAATAGCAATCACAGCTCCACATTTTGGTTGTTTCTGAGTTAGTTACTAATGTATAAAGCTACTAGCACTTACAGTAATGTAGATTTAATTTCTAAGGTAGTGATTAGATATTTTACAAACAGTGAGAAAACATTTTGTCTTTTTTTTTTTTCCCCCTCCAGCCTCAACTGCTGATAACCATGGTACAAATAATCTACCCTCTTAGTAAAGCTATTAAACAATATATCTTAACAAGTACAAAGTCATTTTCACTAAATAAAGAATTAAGAAATATTTCTCTAGAAGCAGAAATGTGTTTAAAAACTACACTGGATGTTTTACAGACTGAGCTTGAAATGGAGCTGCCAGAGGACATAGCATTGTCAAAGCAGTGTTGTCCTTTTCAACAGAATCTTAGCTGATCAGGATATGTGAGGAGTTGTTTAGCTTATAAGAGAGAAGCTGACTTCCATCAGCACTTTTCCCCTCATAGACTGTGCCATCAACTGCTTTTGTGGAGCTGTAGTCTGCTTCATTGACTGGGGAAAGGGGAAGAACACTTGGAAACACTGAAATGTTGACTTTTACAGTAAGCGAAAAAATGGCATACTTTGTATCCCTTCTAGAAATTAATATTGCTATTTCTTTAATAACAGCCCGCAAAAATAAATTTTCCAGTTTTGGTTTCTTAATTATGAACTCTGCAACAAAATGTACCTTCTGTGGTTCAAAATAAATAAATAAGCTAATTAAATACATAAAATCATTTAGCTAAATCAGTTAAAGTCATGACAAGAAAGCTACCTTGACATCTGTGTGACCTTTACAATTTATTAGTACCAAATAGGAAAAATCATAATAATGTCCAAAAGTTAAGTCTTTTTCTCCTGTCTCAGAGAGTAGGGAACCTGAAGGGTTTCTAACTATAACTGAGTCAACGACAAACTTTCCCACACTTCACGATTAGTCATTGTTAAAAACCTGTGACTTGTCAGAAGTTTAATATTTTTTTTTATTTCTTTTTAAAGGATATATAATGTTCATGGTGTGGGAAATGTTAGCATGTAGTGTATCAGTTTCTAATTATTAGGTCTTAAAGCTCAATGGTAAAGACTTCATACAGCAGGGGAATTTGCATCTTCTTTTAAATCAGTGAGGGCAGGGCAGTGATAAAACATTGAAGCAGATGTAATCTTATATAACAATTTATAGACTCCTGAAGATCCACATGTAGAACCAACAACTGCTCCTTCCTTGTCTTCATTTCTTTGCCTTAACAAGTTCTGAAAATACTACTGGGTCTTGTAAAAGATTCTAAATGACAAAACTCTGTCAGAGTTGTAAAGGCTTGAATTCTACCTATACTGTTCATGGAAATGAACAAATAACTCCTCTGCAATTACAGTTTAGTCTCAAAACTAACTCGTAAGTCTACTAATACAAGCTTTAGAGATTAAGGAGTAAGATTAACTCCTACATTCCACAGACAATGCTATACTGAAGTAAAAAAGACATGAGGAGGTAGAACAGCTCATTTGCAATGAATGCAAACAGATCTCCACACAGAGACTATTTCATCATCTAAGAGTAAGAACAGTGTCTTTTCCAAGACACTAATATGTTACTGTATCATTGTTCTATGATGTTTTTACCAGCTCTAGGTAAAAATAAGGAAAAAATGACAAACTTAATTATAGGAAAGGAATGTTTTGAAAGATCAATTAAATATTATTTTAGTTGAAAATATCAAGTTCCAAATCAATTGCCAGTGGCTTGAAGCCAAAGTCTGATTTCCTAATTTGTGTCAATAGAAACACACATTCAGTTTGGAACAAAGTCAAAACAAATGGCTTCCTTAGTGTTTCTAGAAGAGTATTTCTGAACTGCACAGGTGTAATTTTATAATTTCTGATTGGAAAGGAAACAAAACCATGTTCAAAATAGAAACAGAACTGTCTTCAGTTCTCTGGAGAGTAGCTGGTTTGGTCTATGTTAAATACTTAGCTTAGGATGAGAAAACTCTAACTCTGGATATTTCTTTTTTCATCTCCAGGAATTATAAAAAGAAAGTTAGAATGATGATCTCACTCACAGATGTCTAAAATTCGTAAGTTTAGAGTTAAATGAGACGAATCTTATAGGTAGGACTCATTAAGATAACTAGATTGTAGACATCTGTGTGTAAGCTAGCTGACTAGCTGTCTGTGTAAAACATGACTCCGCACCTACAAACTTAGGCAGAAGGAAGATTCTCTCATGCTGGCTAAAAAAATTATTTTTGCAGTTATTTGCTAGATATCTAGGAAGGAACAAGCATATGGTTTTCATATCTCAAATTGAAATTAAGACTATTTCTGTAAGAACCTTCTGGTTCTGTTCACAGTGGTTACAACGAAATTTCATATTGCAATAGTTTGCAATGGGGAAAATCCTGTCTGTCTCTTTGTCTTATCCTTTGAAATTTCTTCTTTTTCATTTTTTTTAGTGTGAAAAAGTACTTTGAACTGGTAAGATGCTAAAAACTCTGACTTCTGCAAAACTAAGGTGGAAGAACTTTGTGCCTGAAATTATTCTGTTACTTTTCTGACATTAAACTTCCATGTCACAGGTTAGTTGAAACTTCTAAGCTTGAAGTCATTAGTCATTTTGAAACATGACGAAGACCAATCGATTTGATTACATGAGCTGACTTACTAAACTTCTACTTTGCTTATATATGAAAAAATAATAAAAACTGAGCCACACCAATAACGAAGCTACTCAGAAATAAATATATATACACTATTATATTTCATTCCAGTGGATTTCAATTCACTTTCACAAGGTAAGTTGCATCAAATATATTGGATAGGTCCATTAGAACTGACAGTGCAACCTAATGTTCCATTAGTTTCATAAAATATCAATTAAGACAGGTTACCACAGAAGTTATGAGAGAAAGAAACTGAAGTGAGTTAGTTAATCATATTTACAAATTGCCTTGTCATATAATAGCTCTGTTTGGCCTTGGTTTCTTTGCATTTAAAAAGAGCCATCACATTAAACCACTAATTCACTAGACTTATAAAAAACCCTTTTACTGTGTTTTATGGCTTTATATTGCACACGTTTCCTTATAAGCACTTTTCTTGCAAGTCTGTATGACCTTCTATTTAAAATCCTCTTTGGGGATACTGTATATCTCATCTTAAGATTGTGGGAAAGTATACACGTATCTGCATGATTACTTTTCTGTATGTTTTGCATTCACCAACTTACTTCAGTCTGCCAGCCACAAAATAATCGTGGCCCTTGTTTCTCCAAGTGGAATAAAAGTATTAGTGGAGAAAAGTGATAAAGTTGGAGTTTTCACTTCTGCCAACTGGGTTAATTTAAACTCACCTTTCATTTCTTGCCTTTCATTTTTATTTATGTTGTGAAAGGAACAGCTGGTGAGTATATGCTTCCAATATGATGGTTTTTTAGTATTTATTAAAAAAATAAAAGTATTATGGAGAACAAATTGTACTAGATACTGTGGAGATTAATGGCACAGACCCAGACCATCTTCATGCAGTGAATCGCCTTATTGCCTACTGCTCTAACTTTTTATACCATTCTATTTGTAGCCTATCATGTTTAGTTCCTGACTTATAGTTTGTTTTTTAACACTGCTCACTGTCTCACAATCAGTCCCAGAATAGCCAGTCTCTTATCTTTATGCTCTCTTCTCCTCAGCCAGGTCTGTTGATATCTTATGTTCTCTCCTCCTCATCCAGCTGGGTTGCTCTGCTTAATTGTACTTTGTACTTTGTTTCTTCTTTAACTCTTTCTTCTCCAGCCAAGCAGTTACTTCTGTTTGGCAGTAATCAAATAGTTTCCATTGTCTCCCACAAGACACACCCTAGAAACAGTTGACTATCTGTCATTGCATAGTTTCTATCCAGACTTTTGATAGTTAATTAAAATGGGAATTAGGCCTTGTCTCTTTCCCATATTGTGGTGAATGACAAAGTTTTGGTATGGACAAGTGATATACCTGGCTTTCACTTGTCCAGGACATCACTTAGGAGAGGCTATTTATGTACCACTGTACTACTGAACCTTTAAAATGAACAAACAAACAGAATAAACAAATAAATAAAATCCTTTCAAAGCAAACAAGGGAAACAAATCTGCATTATTTAGCTTTGTTATTTAGCTGTGTTATCAAGATGGTATTTTTTTAAGTAAATTTGATACATCAATAGGATGCCTGAGTTAAAACATAGACACATACTGTAGCTTAACAGCTGACAAGCCAGGATGGTGCTCTGGAATGTATGAGGGGATTGGAAATGTCCCACATTTCTGTAGCATTTCTGGGCATATTGCAGCAACGGATAAATAGTTCATCATGCTGATTTTGGACTGCTGAAGAGGAGTAGATGGAACCAGAAGCCAGGGTCTCACTTCTATATAAGGTTCTTGTCAGTACCTGGCAAAAGGTACAGCAAAATCCTTCCAGAAAAGTTTGAAGGGAGCAGCTGTCACCTGCCATGTAACCTTTGGCTGCTGAGAGTAAGGAAGCATTTAGTATCTAACATAATGGTTTAGTACTGTTCTGGGTTCAGCTACAGCAGTCATTTTTTCTCCTTCTTAGTAGCTGGTGCAGTGCTGTGTTTTTGACTTTCAGTCTGGGAACAACACTGATAACACCGATGTTTTTAGTTGTTGCTAAGTAATGTTTACTCTTAACCAGGGACTTCTTTCAGTCTCATGCTCTGCCAGAGAGGAGGGGAAGCCAGGCGGAAGCAGAGACAGGACACCTGACCCAAACTGGCCAAAGGGGTATTCCATACCACAGCACGTCATGCCCAGTATAGAAACTGGGGGGAGTTACCCCGAAGGCGCTGATCGCTACTCGGGTCGGGCTGGGTATCGGTCAGCGGGTGGGGAGCGGTTGTGTCCTCTCCCCTTGTTATTTCCCTTGTCATTATTACTGGTAGCAGTAGTGGTTTTTATTATACCTTAGTTACTGGAGTGCTGTTATCTCAACCCGTGGGAGTTACATTCCTCCGATTCTCCTCCCCATCCTTCCGGGAGCAGGGGGAGGAGGGAAAAGGAGGGGAGTGAGCTAGCGGCTGCGTGGTTTCAAGTTGCCGGCAGGGCTTGAACCACAACAAGTATCTAGATAATGCAGGTAAAGAATAAACGTATTTGATTCAGACACATTTTACAGGTGTGACACATTACTTGATTGGCTAAAACTTATATTCTAAACAGGTTGGGCCTAATAATGGCTTCTAAGACTATTAGTCATACTTAAGAGAAAGAAATTTGACCAAAACTGATGGCTAAAGCAATATTCATCCGGAGAGAGCAGAAAGAAACATTTTTTGCTATTCATACCTAGCAATAATTGTGCCATCACTCTATCTCCTGTGATTTCTACCATGTATGCTCCAAGCCAAACAAGTATGCGAAAACTTGAAAATATGTATTTACCAATTTATTTACATCTATTATTATTTGAAGAGAAGGCAGGCTAGGAGACAAGTAGGAACAGTTAGAACAAGCAGGAAGACACTGTTGGGTTATTTAAGCAATGAATTAAATAAAGGTATTTTTATAACTCAGGTAAATACACCTAAAAAAATAAAAATAAATAAATCCAGAATCAGGATGTATGAAATAAAAAAATCAGTTACTATTTTGGGGTTTATGTAATTTCTGAAAGTCCTTGAATCTGGACATAGAAAGGTAGTTTACGTTTCCTTAGGTCACTCTATTGGCTGAATTTCTTGTTTTGCATTTCTCCTTAAGTAAATGGCTTTAACATTCTTATACTGACAAAAATCATAATCACCATAGAAAATATTGTTACAGGACATTTTAGGTGGTTGCATGCAAAACTGTTCAGGTTTGTAGAAAGCTTTATTCATCACTGGCATGGTCAACGTGAAAAGAAAATAAGTAACAAACATCTAATAATGTGTTGTGAAAAATATTACAACTGTTTTATGAAACTTTTTTCTCTCTTTCATCCATCTGCTTTATGTTGTAACTTGTATTTTTAATACCTAACTCATAATAAACTCTTTCTTCCTTAAATGTGCTCTCAAAGTTTATTAGTAGCAATACCTGAGAGAAAGTCCTTTCTTTATGCATGGGCTTCTCAGAACTAAACCACACAAGATGTTAGCAGATGTAAACAACAATAATCATTACAGCTACCTATAAATTTATAGTAGAGCAATACTGATTTACCGGTTGGATATTTTGGGGTTTTTTGGTTTTATTGTTTGTCTGTTTTTTTGTTGTTGCTGTTGGCTTTTTGTTGTTTTTTTTTGGTTGTGTGTTTTTTGTTTTTTTATTTTGTTTTGCTTTTGTTTGTTTGGTTGGTTTTTTTTAACCCGAGTAAAAGGTTTTCCCAAGCAGAGGAAAAAAAATAAAATGAGTCTCACAGTCGAGCTATGAGATCTGAGGGCTACGGTAAATGTCTGCCTAAGTACATGAGAGATTACACACATGTCTGTTTCAGTTGGCTCAACCACCTACTGTGTCAGTGGCTTAAAGTCAAGGGAAAAAGGAAACGTGCCGAAACAAGATGATTTTTCCCACTGAAATATTGAGAGGAGCAACTTGTAGAAAGTCATAGACTGACACAGCTGTAGTCACTCTTGATCTCCAGTGAGGCAACAGTCTTATTATTATAGCAGGATCATGACACAAAATGCTGGGTTTGCTTTTCTGTAATATTTCTGAAAAGCAGAAAATCCTTTTCTTAACATTGCCTATTATTCTAAAGACCACCACCTTTGATTAAATGGTGCCTTTTATTTTTGAAAGCAGATCAGTTCTCTCAATTCAGTTGGTGTTCTTTCAGAATTCAGGTGTAGGAGGATAGTAAGAATGCTATTTCAGATATTAAAACAGTTTCTGGCAAAGCAGTAATTCCAGCCACTTCACAGTATGGTAGAAGTGTTAGAATTGTGTCAGCTTGTTCCATTACATTCTTCCAAGCTATTAGCCATTCTGTAAGCATCAGTTCATTATCATATCATAGAAATATAGAATCATAGAATAGTTA
>NW_009925899.1:0-49493 GCF_000696875.1 Nestor notabilis | reverse complement strand
CTTTCCAACCCTAACTATTCTATGATTCTTCGAAATGCGGCCTTACTAACAGATTAATAGCATTGGATTAATCAAATCCATCAGAACCACCCTAATCCATTCAATTTAATAAAAACTCTGGAAAAATATGATCAAAGTAATATTTAGTAATTGAAAAAAAAAATATTAAAGGACCACTTCCGATCATTTCTGAGACAGTTGAAAATGGCAGATCCTATGAGGCATAACATCATTGCAGTTTACACTGGGACAACAGTTCAGTTGCTTTTTAACAACCAGAACCACAGCTCCTCAACTGCAGCAAGAGTTTGCATTTTACTGAATCAAATTTACAGTTATTAATACTCTCTAAAACAAACAAACAAAAAAAAATACTACTACTGCAATCTACCATAACCATATATTAATATAATAACTTTACAATTTTCCTGACATTATTCCCATTTACTTTAGTATTAGCAACCACCGTGGAACAAAGCAAACATTATCCAACTATGTTTATTTTGTTGCCAGAACTTCTCAAGCTTTCCTAATAGAAAAGCTCATTTTCTTAACACAGTTAACTTCTCTCCTCAGTATTTCTAATATGAGTGTAGAAATGACTGGTTAACTAAATTCTAGATTTGAAAAACCTGGCACTCAAGTTAGTGAGGAATTTCTTTTAGACTGGCATAGCTGCTTAATTTCTGAAAGCAACTACTGTGGGCTAATTATTTTAGTTCTAAATGCTCACTAAGTTTTTTATTCATTATTTTTATCTGCATGATTTTGAAAAGTTTTACATCTCCTTTGAAGATTTAAGTAAAAAATCTAGACAGTGATGGAGCCAGTAATTAAGTTTTCATAATGCCTAGGTCCAGGAGGCTCTTGGTAGACAGAGTAACTGTGAATCAAGAAATAATAAGCTTCTCTGAAGTGAATTTTTAATTACTGCAAATCCTTAATATGGTTCACCGGGGCAATGAAAGCCATCCAGGATGCATTTTCTAACAGATTTCTTTTCCTTTAAAAGAACCTTTCTGCTAAGAATAGATGACACTTTTTGTCCTTACTAAAGCTGGAGTGATACAGGCATATCCCCAGTGACTACACTTAAGTTATTATTTACCATAAAACATATAAGAAATTTAGATTCAGTCTATTTATTACTTGGGTGAATTTGTTCAAGTGTTACTTCTCTTCTGTTAACTGAATTTTGGAAACAGTATTCATGTCCCTTTTATTTCATCAATGAATGGATTTCACTGCCAAAATAACCTCTTCTAGTCAAAGAATATGTTTAAATAGGATTAGGAAAACAGCCTATGCTTTGCCAAAAGGATTCTGACCTGTCATTGAAGGGAAGTCCCTATTTACAACCACCAAAAAATTTCAGACCTGATGTGCTCCCCAAAACATCCCACATGACATACTTTGACTTGCATTTAACATCAGTTGTACAGCTCCTCAAGTGCAATACAGCTGCCATAGAAAAGATCCAGCTTAAGAAAATGTTATTTGAAAATTCTCAGTAGTTATAGTTAATACTTCATGTCAATTTTAATACACTTTCAGCTTCTAAATGATTCTTCTCTGGAAGCCATAATGATTCCTGAGATGCACAGAATCTTGGTAAATGTATGAAATGATTATCAAAATTATCTGGGTTTTTTGAAAAGGATCCAACACTTGATCTTGCAGATTGATTTTAAACATGTTGTCACATTATCTAGTCATATCTTCATTTTTGCACAGGTCATCACAAAAAGCTGTCCTGGGCTCAGCTGTAAGTTATTTTCTCCTTCTTAGTAGCTGGTGCAGGGCTGTGGTTTTGACTTTCAGTCTGGGAACAAAGCTGATAACACCAATGTTTTTAGTTGTTGTTCAGTAATGTTTACTCCGACCAAGGACTTTCTCAGTCTCATACTCTGCCATGGAGGAGGGGAAGCCGGGAGGAAGCAGAGACAGGACACCTGCCCCAAACTGGCCAAAGGGGTATTCCATACCACAGCACATCATGTCCAGTATATAAACTGTGGGGAGTTACCTGGAAGGCCCAGATGACTGCTCAGGTCAGGCTGGGTATCGGTCAGTGGGTGGTGAGGAATTGGATAGTGCAATACTGGTATATATAGTTTTCTTTTCCTTTTCCCCCTTTAGTTTTATGTTCTGTCCCTGTGTTATTTCCCTTACCATTATTATTACTGGTGGTAGCAGTAGTGGTTTATATTATACCTTAGTTACTGGACTGTTCTTATCTCAACCCATGGGGTGACATTCTTCCAATTCTCCTCCCCATCCCTCCGGGAGTGGGGGGAGTAAGCAGGGGGAGTGAGCGAGCAGCTGCATGGTTCTGAGTTACTGGCTGAGCTTAAACCATGACAAAAGTCCATTACAAGATTTGTGTACTAACATGTTGTGTGTTAATGTGACAACAAAAGTGTTCTATATATTATAGTACTGTGATTAAAAAAACTCTTTTACAGCTAAATGCAAAATACATAATGGAAGACTTTGACATCAATGCCAAAAATAAGTGAAAATCACAAATATAGGAAGGCAGCATAACATTCCTGTGGAATCTAGGGCGGTTCTAGTAGGCAAAAAGGAATATATTAAAAGAATGTCTTCAGTTTACAAGAAGACAACAGGGAGATCCTAATTTACTTGTCTGCTTGATAATTAGAGAAAAAATTGGAGGAGGGGTAATCTCTTACTGGAGAACTTTGAATCAAAGCTGCAAACTTGTAAGTTCTAAAAAGCTTACCTTGACTGGCTAGGTAAGGGAGAGTAAAAAAGTGTGACCATGTTGTCCACTAACGTCACAGGCAGGAATCATTATTTCAATTCTTCCATATTCAACAGACCTGCACCAAAATAAAGATTCCATGGCTCAGGGTCAGTACTCCTACAGCTCCACTGGCTCCCAAGCAGTCAGACACCACTTAGTAGCAGAAAGCGAGCTAGTTTTTGGTAGCAGGTCTCGTCATGCCTGGGTTAGCTCAGTACACTAAGAGCCTCTAGAGGTTTCACAGCTGTGGCAGTCGTAAGGTAGGGTGAGAAAAGGCTGTGACCACAAAGCAAGGAGAAATTTGAAAAGGAGACAGCAGATTGGAAAGGGTAAGAATAGTTCCTATGCTTTTAAGTGATTGTCGTGGTTTAAGCCCAGCCGGTAACTCGGAACCACACAGCTGCCGCCTTTTTCCACCCACCGCTCCCAGAGGGATGGGAAGGAGAACCGGAGGAATGTAACTCCCACAGGCCGAGATAAGAGCAGTTCAGTAACTAAGGTATAATACAGAAACACTACTGCTACCACTGATAATAATAATGATTAGGGAAATAACAAGGGGAGAGGATACAATTGCTCACCACCCGCCAACTGATACTCAGCCCAACATGAGCAGCGATCTGGGTCTTCCGGGTAACTCCCCACAGTTTATATACTGGGCATGACATGCTGTGGTATGGAATACCCCTTTGGCCAGTTTGGGGCAGGTGTCCTGTCTCTGCTTCCTCCTGGCTTCCCCTCCTCCCTGGCAGAGCATGAGACTGAGAAAGTCCTTGGTCGGAGTAAACACTACTGAGCAACAACTGAAAACATCGGTGTTATCAGTGTTGTTCCCAGGCTGAAAGTCAAAACCACAGCACTGCATCAGCTACTAAGAAGGAGAAAAATGACTGCTGCAGCTGAACCCAGGACAGTGATGTTTAAGGAAAGTTTCCATTTACATTATAAAACTTTGTTTTAAAATGAGCATAAAAACAGTGCAGAAAGATGTCCTCATTTGGAAGGACTTGGTCCAGTTGTAGCAATGTGTTCAAACCAAAATACATGTTTCTACATAAACACAATTATTCTTATAGCTGATAAGCTATAGCCTGTGAAACCTTTGCTGTATGACACTAAAATGGGAATCTTAGTCATGTTCTCTTACTGTAACAGATTCATGTTCCTTATTTTAAGAGAGAAGTGCACAAGGTAATGGACTTAGATTTTCAGAGCAGTTAGGCACCTGCTCTCTGAGCTTGTTTGGAAGTATCATGTGTGTTTGAGGCACAACATTTTTTGCTGCACCCTTTGAACCTGGGCCAGATTTTCAGAGTTCAGTATTCAGCAGCTCCTAGCATTTCACTGTGTTCTGCTGGGTGATAAGTTCTTTTGAAAAGCCTGACTGCTGAGGCACCTATGTGGAAGTATAGTTCATAATTCACCCAAAGGAAAATGAATTTTCACTACAACAGTCAAAGCATTTATTAAATAAGAACTATCGCTGTGTTAAACTACAACAGTCTATGTCTCACATTTCTGGTATCAGTTAGAAGAAAAATGAAGCTGAGAAAGTATACTTTTAATTGTATACTTTTCTCGAATTCTCTAATAGTAAAACCAGCTTTTTCAAAACTATTTTCTTAACATTTTCACAGACACAGAAAGATTCAGAGTCCATGTTTTTTGTTACAAAACACCTGAAGATAGAGGTGTAAAGTGGAAGCGACAGTGCAACCTTCTCTATATACCATAATACTGATTTGCTTTTCAGTAGCAAGATGTAAATGCAAACATGCTCAAAAAATTCGTATAGTTTTGCTTTCAGTCCATGTCATGATTCACCTGGCTGAAAAAATGATAGAGAAAACTATACACGTTAGATAAGCGAAACCTACACCTTAACCAGTATATGTTGTGTTATCCATTAAAGGTAGCCCCAAAACATGTCACAACCAACATATCATCATTCAGTATAGCCTCAAATGGGACCAGTTAATGAGTTGCGTTACCCAAGTGGTGATTCTTTATTAGAAAATGGTGCAGTTATATAGAATTCATTATATTTCATATCAGGATTTTCGTAAAATTTTTATCAGTGAGAAAGAGCACCCTACCTCAAACTGGGTAATAAAAACTGCACAGAACTTAGATGAGCACCAAAACACTCATCTGTTTATTCTTCTGGACAGTAATTACCCGAAGTATATTAGCCTCTCATCAGGGAAGGGTTAGGAAGAAAGACACAATGATGTTAACTGAATTAATGATTAAGAAATCATGGAAGGCTGTGAGAAGATGGAGATGATGATAGATCCTCAAAGAGAAAGGAGAGAACATGAAAAAATACTTGCCTTCATTCCCAATATAAGTTTCTGTTCTGAAGTTGTAGTCTATATATATGCTCAAGGGCCAATACTCTAACTACATGGAGCAGGAAAGCATCCATAGTTGCTGTCTAGATACAGGACAGAGAAAAGGAGCAATCTTTAGGAACTCAGGTTCTGAGAAGCAAGCAAAGAAGAGAGTCGCTATTAAGCTGAGCCATCTGAGTCTTTAAACACGGACAGTGAGGCTACAAAGAATTGTAGGTTTTGAGAATTAAATGTTTTTCTTTACTATTACCTTGACCTGAAACCACCTTGATCACAGTTGCATTCAACTAACAAAATAATATGGCATGCTATCCAGCCAGCCATGGCAATACTTTAAACCCAGAAAGGATCAATATCTGGAGTGCCCTCCACAGCTCTGCTGCTCACTGGGGGTATATTCCTACTTTTCTGCAAGAACAGCTTCGGGCTTGGTAACCAAAGTCTGTATGGACATCTGAGTGACTGGTCAATATCTATCAATGCAAGACAAGATACTGACCACAGCAGGTTAACGAGAACTATGTTGAAACATCTAATGGCTTATTCCTTTGTACACTCTGTTAATCTTTTGTAACCTAGCAGAGACCAAGTCTCCAAAAGGTGCCTTAAACATCATTATGGCATTTATGCAGGTGCTTGAAGAAACATGATTTTGATCAGTGCTTTCTACAGTTTGTCCAGGTTTTATCATATAGCAAGCAGGCTGGGGAAGAGGTAAAAATAGGCAGTATGAGAAGAAATCCAGCAAATACAAGAAGTTTCTTAGCTGGAGCAGTAATTGGATTGTTGTTATCAAAGTATGAGAGTCTGGACACTGAGCTTGTCTCGAATACCACTTTCATTGCATAAAATCAGGAAACAGATTTTGTCTCAGGCACCATTTGCATTTGACCAATGTTTTGAGCATAAACACAGCAAATAAGAAGGATGTTAGCTCTTGATACTGCATAGATAGGATTGTTCTGACCCATTTGTTCAAAGCTTGAGCTGACTAAAAAGATCTAGTCAAATAGTGAATGCCGTAATATGAGGGACAACGACCACCCAGAGGACCCTATTGGAACCCCAGCTTTGGAACTGTGCATGTGTTCATTAAACTACGCCCATCATTATCATAGTGACACCTCTCTACAGTTCATATTCAAATTATGGATAACATCCCAAAGAAAATGAACATAAAATTGCAGGGCTTAGGTCAGAAAGCAAGCTCCCCCTTGATGAATCCATGAATAGTGATAATTTTTCCTTTCTCTTTCCCACTTCCCTTCCCTTGCTTTCCCACTTCCCTTCCCTTTCCTTGCCTTGCCTTCTCTTTCCCTTCTCTTTCTCTCTTCTCCTCTCCTCCTTTTTATTAAATATTGACTAGATCTAAGTAAAAACATGTGGCACATGATTTGCTTATCCAGTTAAAGTAATCATTATTTTATCTAACCACATGCCTTGTATTTTGTATTAATAAATCATACAACTGGTTGGTTTGTGTTGTTTCTCCTTACTTCAGTACAAGGCTACCATGAACTTAGTCACTGGTCCCAAGGGGTGGGAGGTTGTCCTAAATGATTCCTTTCAGATTGCGACACAAAATCACAACTTGGTTTCTGTTGTGCAGGAAATTGACGTATGTTCCTAAAAGAAGATGGGATGAAAAGTTAGGGGTTTGTATTCCCTCTTATCCTTCCAGGAAAAGAGATTTCTAAATGTTTTAGTGTCACAGTTACCTAATTAAATACATCTAGTATCCCCTCAGACACCAATACCTGGGAAGGCTTTCTAGTGCAACGCACAGACATTCAAAATACCAGGAGCTCTGATAATAAAGCACAGGGATTAAGGTCTAGCAAGAGGAAACTTTACTGTATCCAAATCTGTAGCCATCAAAACACTCTTGGTGACTGCAGTCTTGGAAGCATCAACCTGCATTACTGGGTTACCCACATTTTCAGACTCTAGGCGCTGAAGTAAAGTATCACTTTACACAAAAATGATGACCCTGATCCTGAAGCTCCTGAGCAGTCTACCAGGTCTCCTTTACCAAAAAGGAGGCAAATATCAGAAAGGTCCTTATTTAAAAGAAAAATACACTGAAACAGATATTTCCAGGAAAAAGAATATATATATGTATATATATATATTTCCACCAAATGGCATTTTACCAGAAACCCCTTATACTGTCAGAGTGTTTCAACAACATTACTTTGAATTCAGTCAGCAAGTTGAAGTGTGATTTCTTTTACACAGAGTTGAGTTCTACTGACTAGATAGAACTGACTTACACAAAACATTAAGGCACAAATACTCCAAGCATTAACACACATACTCGATTCACTGCATGCAAGAAGCCCTGTTTAGTTCAGCGTTGGATGCCATGTAAGTATAAGCATCACTGTTTCCAGGATCCAGGTCTAATGTAAATTACTAACCCATACAAATGCCTTAATATACATCTGCAATGGTAAGATACACACACATGCAGAGTGTATGTTACCCTTTCTCAATGTGACTCAAAGTCAAGCGCCAGCAAGCAAGGAGGAAAATGGGGATTTATTTTATCAGACTTCAGGAGAAATTGTCTAACTCTGATGAGAATACTAATTTAAGGTATTAATTATTATTCTAATGGAGTCACTTTTATTTGCAATTGTAAATTTAATTTTACAATTTAATAAATCACCACAGTGCAAAACAGATTAGCAGATATTCATACTGGAATTTCTGGTGTAATTTGCATACAGGACATCATCTCAGAGAAAACAGACTCCTGGTTGTATTTTCACATAGTAAAATAACTGCAAAAAACTAGACATACAGCAGGTACATATGGTTTAAAAAGATACACTACACTGCTAATATTTAAAAGGAAACTTCATGATGATTGTGTGATTTTATATAGCTCAGAAGCAGAATAACTTCTTTACTGAAACTTATGATCTTAAATGTCTTCTATGATATTGTGTTGACATTGCAGTCTTTATCCTTAAAAAAAACCTACTTACACAGAAGCCATCATTTTACTAACAATAATGCTATGCATCCATAGGAAAAGTAACTGAAAAAATGGTAAGTTTATTTAACCAGAGGTCTGATCATGCATAATAGGTCAGTTACAGGAAGGAGTCACATAATGTCTAACACTTAGAGAAAAAACACGTGTTTTTCAAAGTTTTAACTTTTTTAAAAAAATCAATCATTCACATTCCCATATTTTTTCCTCCAAAATTAAAAAATACAGTCACAAAAGGGAAAAATCCCCAAACAAATAAAAACCAAACAACTCCTTCCAACTTCCAGCTTTGGAGTGGAAATCAAACAAGTTGATGATGAAGGGTAACGTATCATAAAATGTTTATTGAAATTCAAACAAAATAGGACATCAATGCTGATTGAATTTACACTTCTTCTTGATCTTTATGTACCTCCTCAGCTTTACTTCTATTTCAACAAAGCTTAGTTTTAAACATAAATACATGCAAAAAAATCTCAGTAAAGTACACATTCTTACTGAAATAGTCTTATCATTTCAAGAAATCAGTACAGGAGTTGAAACCTGTTGAAACAACAATTGTTTTTCTACCTAAAAACAATATCCAAGAGCATCATTAAACTGTATTGTTTCTTTGCTAGAAATGCAAGTAGAACAGAAAAGTCTCCAGTTTGGAGGAAGCCCATGACATTAGAAGCCTACAGCTTGACTCACAAAAACAATCCTAAAAACAATTTTACGCCTGTGACACTATTTCTGTCTGACATCAGCATAAGATTTGTACTGTTATAATCATTTTCCAATAGGAGACACTAAATAATGATTACACAGAAAAGGGCATAAAGTCCCAATTGTTACAATACCTCTGCTGTTTTTTCTTTTAAGTTTGAATGATGAACAAGATTTCACAAACTAGTAATGATCTCCTCCGTATGTGTAAAACTATGTATTGAGACAAGAAGCAGGAGGAGAACACAGCTGGATTGAAGATTCTTTTCACCACAACAAATAAAAAGAGGTTATGGATTAAACAGTTTGAAATACTGCAGATTAAAACAAAGAGAAAATTCCACTGAGCCAGAAAAAAAGGGAAAACACAAGAAAAGATACTCATCACTAGTACATTTGAATCAGACCAGCAAGAAATACACAATTAGAGTACCAAGAACACTTTCTACCCACAAAAAGAGTAAAACATTTCTTTACAGCATAAAGCATATAGTAAGAGGACATGCTTTAATCATGCAGGAAAAGCAAAAAAAACCCAGGCAGAAGCTATGCAAGAGGAAATGCATAAATGCAGAACTACAGAGATGAACAAAACAAACAGCTTGAGCTGTTGCAAAGAAAATGGAAAATGCCCTGCTGGGTGGGCCACATGGTATCTCTGTCATTGTGTTAAAGCTTGCAGCAAAGAAAAAGATACACACACTGTGAAAGCCAAACAGCATCTTGAAGGAAAGTTTCTGCACTTTATGACTTCAATGCAATGCAGAATAGCACAAATAAATGGTTTGTAGAACTCAGACTAGCACCAGACAGCGGGGCACCAATGAACCTGTGAAGCTACAAAAAGAGCTATGTAAGAGGAGAAAGAAATTGGAGTCAAAGATAAAATTATTCAGTCTTATAAATGCAACATTAGGACAATGCAAATTGTAAGCAAAATTTTGGAAAAAAAAAAGATGGTAAGATTATTTGCAGCTATTGAATGTCCTGAACTATCAAGATCAGCACTGTATGTTAAAGCGTTGAAGTTTTTGAGATACAGAAATGTCTATGAAATACTTTTAAGCTGTTTGGGAATAGGCAACCAGCACTGACTGCATTTGACTTTCAAGTCAAGCCTAGTACAGACATTTGCTGAACATGACCAAATATATTCAGCATATATTTCAGGAAACACAGTGCAAGCAGCAAGAGCGAAATGCCTCTTGGAAATTGAGAGCATTTCTAGTTTTGGGGATCGGAAGGAGCATACTTCATTGGCTGATGGACCTTGCTGGGGCTTTGTAACCAAAAGCAGCATGGCAAATGCGTAAACCAGAAAGAAATACAAATCTGCTTCTCAGCCACTAAATACAAAATCCCATGTTTTACCTTGCAACCTATTAAGTCAAAATACGAATATCAGTAAGGCACTACCCGGCATACTAAAATAAACTACTGCTGATTTGATTTCAATTGGATTTGAAAGACTGTGGGCACCCACAGCACTGAGGAACTGATTCATACTCAGCCAGCCCTGAGGCAGGATCAGGGCACCCCCACATGATATGGTTACTGCCCTCACCATCACAAATTATATCAACCATATGCCACTACCTTAGAGGCACAGACATAACTGAAATGAACACATATATTCCCTGTATTGATTTTGTTGTGAGGATGAACAGCTTCACCTGAGAGGGTTAGTCAAGGTTGATCAGGAGCACTTTTGTCACCACCATGGCAAAAGCCTGCAGGACACCACGTCGCAGGCTTCATTCAGAATCTGAGGAAGAGGGTGTCCTGCAGACATTCTCTGCACAAACCAAAGACAACTGTTTGCAACACTTCAGAAATAGGGTGTTTTTGACAACAGATGACTGTTCACTACAGCATGTTTATGCCACTTAGACAGGAATTCAGTCGTATCACACCATCACAGTACCACAGCCAGACAACAGCCAAAGCTGCATCAGCAGCTAAAATTTTAGCCTCTTAACTGCTTCATGAAACAAATAAATATGTCACACTACCCTTGAAAGATAAAACTGCACAAGAAATTCATTAATAATGTCACAGTATCTGCAGCAGGACACAAAATCAGTCAGACAGAGTGTGTCATAACAGTGACATAAAATCTCCCAGGGACCCTCTAAGGATAAAACCAGTTTCTCAGGATAAATCATATTCTGGAAGAGCGATGCTTATGTGAAACAGAAAACTTCATGGGTTTCCCATTGTTTTGGTTTTGGTTTAAGTGAATGGGTACATATTTTTTCAAAACTTCATAAATATCCATGAAATATGCTGCTGCCAAATAGAGGGGAGAGGGTGAATGCTGAGTTTAAAAGAATGAGGACAGTGATGACAAAACAAGTTTTACCATAATGAGAGAATGCAATATATGAAAGCAAGGTACAATACCTGCATTTAGTTTGTGTCCTGTTGTATAAACAGGGCAAAAGAGATATTCGGATAATCAGATATGCGCTGATAGGGTACGTATTATGCATGTATAAAGGACCTTAAAATATTAGCACTCTGAGGATATATATGAAAAGCAGAACTGCTGCACTAGTTTCATACACTCATTTTGCACTTCAGTAGTGAGCATAGTCAACTTAAGAGCGCTGTTTATGAAGACAAACATGTTTTGGCCTTCAACTCCAGAAATCATGTTGCACCACCCAAATCAGTCAACTTACAAGAGTACAAAGCAAGGAGGGTCTCAAAGGGAAGATGATGAACTTTACATACGGCAGACATCAGTGAAGAAAAGGACCCAAGGCTTGCAGCAGGATTTCAAGTCATGGAGCAAGCAGAGAGGCTTGTCTTGTTGGATTCACAACTGAGGACTATGTTTCGTAGAGGAGCTGGTTCAGTAGCCCAGTTAAGGTTCAGGTCCTTTTATAAAGCTTGAGTCCACTCAATTTATTTTATACAAAGTATAAACTTAATCCTATAAAACAACAGCACTGACTTCTAGGAAACCAAATGAATTTTTAGAGAGTTTGCTGGTAGAGCTCTTCATTTTACAAGTTAAAATTAATTAAAGCTTGGGTTCTTTATGAAATATCACATCTGTTGGTATAATTTTGTCTCAGAGAAGCTGAGAGGAACACAGTAATTTCAAATGTTGTGTATATAGGTTGATACTAAATAAAATACTTCATTTCTGTAATGTTGGAACAAAACAGGTTTTAGTTAAAATGAAATGACAGATCACTAAGTTTCAGCAGCTGAATATGTTACAGAGTAGTTCAAATGAGTAGTTCTTACAATGAACCATTTTGATTTATCTCATTTCCAGCAATCTACTAATCTTTCTTCTATGTCAAACCCAGATTATCTAGATTGATCACCCACAACTAGTAAAATAACTGCAAGAACTGCTTACTTAACTACCTCCATATGAAATAATTTTACTCTCGAGTAAACTGTGTTTTTTTATATCACCAATCTAAAGTTAAAAAAAAGACCTTGCAATTAGGTTGGAGCAAGACTTTAAATCATGGAATC
The DNA here is from genome assembly GCF_000696875.1 of Nestor notabilis. Taxonomy (NCBI): domain Eukaryota; kingdom Metazoa; phylum Chordata; class Aves; order Psittaciformes; family Psittacidae; genus Nestor; species Nestor notabilis. Next base: position 37,162 of record NW_009925899.1, on the reverse strand, counting down.
ATAGAATCATAGAACAGTTTGGGTTGGAAGGCACCTTTGCAGGTCACCTAGTCTAACTCTCTCTGCAATGAACAGGGATATCTTCAACTAGATGAGGCTGCTCAAAGCCCCGCTCAACGTGGTCTTGAATGTTTCCAGGGAATGTTTCTACCACCTCTTTGGGCAACCTGTTCCAGTGTTTCAACCACCCTTGCCATAAAAAATTTCTTACTTATATCTAGACTGAACTTATCCTCCTTTAGTTTAAAACCATTGCCCCTTGTCCTGCTGATACAGACCTGATTAGAAAGCCTGTCTCCATCTCTTTTATAATCCCCCTTTAAGTACTGAAAGGCCAGATGGGTGCCTTTGTCCAAAGAAGCACCTGCTACCTTTAACAAATATTTTGTCACGTTCTCAAGGTTTTCTCTAAAGATTGAGAAGTAAAAATATTTTTAGGATGACAGCTAAAAACTGCATATAACCATGAACCCAGGAATATAATCTCTAATTAAAAGTAGTGTTTATGAAACTGCCATGTTTGAGATGTGTGATACACAATCAAATGTATAAGATTATTTTATTATTTAATCTACATCCATGCCACAATACTGGTATCACAGAGGTAGTTTTGCCTGCCTGACAGTTTTTTGGGTTTTGATGTTTAATTGACACATATGCAGCAGGCATTAAATCTCCTCACTTTTCATCATTATCTTACAACTTCTTCAGCCTCATATGTTCAAACTTACTAAAAAGTGCATTTTAACAGATACTTATTTGCACTTTTGCTGTTATTCAGTGTGGAAATACAAGGGAATATAACTTCTAGTATATATAGCTTCAGAGAATGCAGGGTTTTTAGGAAATCAACTAAAAAACCCCACTTTCTATCAGCCTACTTCTTTCCCTGGGAAGGGCACATAAGTATAAAAATAACCAAGACCTCTATTTACACCAGAAAATACAGAAACAATATCATCAGATGCTAGTGGTTGAAAAATGTTAATGAAACTATAAAATATTTCCTAGGATTGATTACCCAGGATATAGAAAGTTTTGCAAGTTCTGGTGCATGAGCCCAGGCATACAGAGCAAAGCAATAGTACCTAGTGATACTAGATACTAGATCTGAGCTTAATAAGAAGTGAGACTAATTTGCTATGCACAGAATTAGTAGAAGGTTTTCAAAGAACAAATAACCAGAAGCCATAGTTGCACGTAATTTGTTCCTCATTTTCATTTCTAAGATTTCCAGTGTACCTAGTAATAACAATTTTAAGTGGATAAGAGGGTAATTAGGTTTTATGTCAACCTATGTAGGAGTTTTCTTTTTCTGACAATATTAGGAGGCTATACTGCCAGTTCATCGAATACTGCAGAGCATGTTTGTTGTCCCCAGTCATATGAAAATTAACACTGAATGCCTTATTTAAAAAGAAAGGCCCTTCTCAGTAGTTTCCTAGAACATAATAAACTGCAGTACAGCACGGCAGAGTTTTAGTCTGAGAGATGAAGTAACAAACACATTCATTTTTTTGTGTTAATATTTACTGGTTTTCAGCAACAGATTCTCTTGGATACCTCACTGACAGCAATAATAAATCGTATATTTACTCCCAGTTTACATTTATGGCACAACTTTACTTTTAAAGAAATGTAAAATAAAACATATGCCCCATCACATTAGTCTGTCTTGCTGTTTAACATCAGTTGTAATGATCTTTCAGGACTCTCACTGAAAACCTGGAGTTTCTCAACATGATGTCCTTTTAATGTCTTGGATAACATCACAAAATGCCTGCCATGTAAAATTAGGCCAAATCTTAATTATCTTGCTGTCTATTTCCTGAGTTTAATTAACTTTTCTGAGAGCTTTTCTACACTGTAATGAGGACTAAACCCATTTTGTCTTTTTCAGCATTTCGTAATTTCTTTTTCCTTAGTTCCTAGGACAATTAAATGCTTTTCACAGTCCTAATTGTTATGGCAAAAGCTAAGATATGAGATTTGAAAGAAAAGCTATAATAAAAAATTTGAGAACATACAGCCATGCATACAAATAGAAGGACAGAAATCTGCAAATGTGGAGAGATAATCCATTCTAGCCTCTAAATGAACTGACTTTAAATATTTAATTATCTTGTTAAGTAAATTCAGATTACAGGATTCAAATCCTAGTCATTATAGGTCATCAGGCTGTTTTAGGTGAAATACAAATTGTCTACAGTCCACAGTACTAGAATAAGTTTAGAATAATATAGCAGCTAGTTTGCATGGCGAAGCCTTCTCCCTTACTACTCACCCAAGTTTTTTCATGATCTGGACACTTCCATCACAAAGGAGAACAACACAATGCAGATTGAGCACATATTGTACCATCTCATTTTCCTACTGTTAGAATTTAATTTTGTTTTTTCAGATTACAAAAATCTGTGTGCTTTAGAGAAACAAACACTTTTCTTACTCCATTTTCTCCCCATTCAGGAGGCAAAAGGGAAGTTTCATTTAAACTGTCTTACTAAAAAGCCAATATAATTATTTTAATTAAGTAATACTTTCTTCCTAGCTCACACAACCTCCATTAGCTAATACAGCACATTTACTACATATGGTTCTTTTCACCTCTACCATGCCAGCAAGAAGCAGAGTGGTTTCATCTCTAGCCATGGCTAGATAAGGACTCTGTGAATGTGCAGGTGTTCAGCCGAGTTGCTTTTTAGTAATGTTGGGGACAGAGTAGACAAGTGAAAAGACAGTAAGTGTACGATACTCATCCGCTAGTTAAAGGCCTAAAGTCTACTAGATTTTACAGAATATTTGTTTAACTTCTCAGGATTTGATCCTGTCACTATTTGACTATCAGTGCCAGAAGACAGATTTATTTATAAAAATAACTAGCACCAAAGGAGAAATAATTACCACAAGCATCCATCCAGAAAACAGGGAAAGCTATGCTGTTTTCTTTTGCTACTTTTCCTGTAACACCCAAAACCAACAAGCAAATAGCAGTAACTCTATCAAAGTGAAAAAGAAAGGTCTATAATGGAAAATAACTACCTGTTAAAGTTAGATAAACCCCCATATCATGATGGGGTAACAACACTACCCACTTGGCTCTCCTCCAATAGCCTTGACACCAGCAAAATATTCTTTATGCTAGAAAATAACAACTGCAATAAGAAATCAAGACTGCCAAAGTTCAGATTATTTAGCTTCTATTTGTTTGCATTAGTGCATTTCAGTCTTTTTGATCGATCAAAGCCTCCTGCTTGTGAGCTAGCAAGTCACACAGGGTCACTTTTAGCAACTGTGGACTACAGCTGTTCCAAGAGAAATCAAGCACAAATGTCATAGTCCTATATATATGTTATATATCCCACACTATTGTACAGGAATCACAATGTAGAATATCAATACAGTGCACAAGCGTGCCATGGCATACAGCAGCTGTCACATCTAATTTGCTCCTTGAAATTAATGCTAATCCTTTCTTAACAAAGACCATAGTATGGTTTTGTTAGGACTTGATAATGGAGAAATAAATTGAGTTATGGCCTAGACTGCTCAGAAAAGCAGGTCAAAATAAAGAATCTTAATACAACCAATTATAATAAAAACAAAATAAAGGAAACTAAACAAAACAACTAGACCTAATTTTTACTTACTTTTTCCACATTAATTTCCACAAACTTCGTTACTTTAACTATGGGTAACCAGTTTTATTTCTTATGCTGCATCCATCTATACTGTCACTAATTTTCATCTCCCTCCTCCAGATCACTAGGATAGATGTGAAGAAGGGCAAGGGCTACTCAACAGGAACAAACAGCAAGTCCAGCTGAGCAAACTCAGCCTCAGAAGGAAGCTAATCAGGGCTGGCACTGCCAACATGCCCAACCCCACCAGTGTAGCAGTATACGGAACAGGAGAGCACACCTGGAATAGCAATTGCTGTCTACCATCTGTGAGATGTCCCCAGGGCTGAAGATAAAAACAGCTCTGAGCTCCTTTGTATCGCTGTGTCACTTGTTCATGGCATAGTTTTGACATGTGGCCTGTAAAGGTTGGCCATTTCACTTTTCATGTTTCAAGCACTGTCTAAACTAGAGCAAAGTTTCATCTAAATTCATTGGAAATGCAAGTGCCTTTGCATTCAAGACAAGTCCCAGATCAGGAATCAGAGCCCAGAGCAACTTAGCGGTGACCAGTTCTGAAATGTCCTCTTATGCCAGGGCTGTTCAGGCTGCCATGAACCCTGTTGTGTCGATACAGAAGTGCTTTAATCTTTTACGTCAGCTGCAATGATTTAGTTCTATGTAAGTGACAAGCTGGAGTTTAAAGCTTCAACTTCTGAAAAAAAAACCCTCCTCCTTAAGTGGTTTAAGATTTGAATCACAGTTCCATCAGCTTGTGGACTTGCAAACCACTGTCAGCTCATGGAGCAATTGTATTAATTCCCACTAAATTGGAGGGCAGTTTGATTAAAAAATCAAGCCAAAGATTTCTCACTTCCTAGCTTTCTAGCACTAGGCTAATGGTGTAAGAAACCACTGCCTAGACAAAAGTGCCATGGTCTTCAACCGTAAACCCGTCACCTTTTACAGTATTTATTGTCTCTTGACAATGTAGCTCTTTGTGCTACATTAGTCACTTTATAAAAAGTGACTGTTAGATAGCAGCTGTTCAGTTAGCTTTCTTAGAACATGTCTCCTTAGTATGAGACTGAATTTTAAGACACTTAAGTATAAACCAATTCAATATATATATGAAGAGAAAGGAGAGGAAAATGTATAACCCTAGCTATTTTGAAATGAAGAGTCTGACCAATGAAGAAACCTCAATACATGTGCTCATATGCTTATATTTATTTACAGAGAGCAAGAGGCAAATAAATGGGGGAGGGGGGGGAAGTGGACAAAATAGGCACAGAAGTTCAACAAATTGCTGAAAAAGTAGCTGCATTTTTTGAGTGTAGGTTTCATACCTATGCATGCTCATGTACAAAGCAGTCAAACCTCTATGTACTTTCTGTAGTCTCTCTTTGATATGAAGCAGGTGATTAGGAGTGAACAGATTGAGGGACTGCCATGTAGGGTAAGCATCAAAGGAAAGTAAGCTCATGTTATTCCAACTGCACTACCATAACGCTTTCAACTACTACCTGCTTGTTAAAATGGAACAAAATGGAAAAACTAGGGAAACAAACAAGAACTAAAATAAACACTAGTAAGCAACCCTTGGCAATAGATCTCAAAGCTCTTTTAACTCATAGGCTCAAGGAAAAAAAAAAAGTGTTCTAGCACCAGTTAGAGTTTTAGAGTTTCCAGGTATGCTTCATGATTGTCAGAAAAATATATTAAGAGTCTGGTTTGATCTAGATAAATGGGGGTTAAAAATAATAATTCTGCATCTGCTGAAGCCACTAACAGCTTATTGATATGTTCAACTGAGCATCTTCCAGGTTTTTTCTACTTCCAGTAATATATATTCTGGCTGTCAGTAGAAACAACAACAAAGCATACTATTTTAAAAGGTAAGGAAAAAGCCAGTACATAGCCAAAGTTAAACATAGATCAACATTTAAAGCAACTTTTTTCCTGTGCTTTTGCTTCATCCTCTCAGTGTATGTCCTGATGGTTTTCTACGGTTATGTCCTTTCAGGAGCTATTGTTGAAATGAGTATGAATTTAACATATTAACATATGGACACATCTCTCTGCTCTTGCAAGTCACACATTTCTTGCTGTATTTTATGGGGTTTTGAGATTACAGGTCCTAGGTGCCACTTAAGCTACACTTGACACTCACACAAACATAATGCACAAACACAATGCACAAACATATCCATGCATAATACAAAATGCCTGTTCATCAATTCTTTCCCTCCCCCCATGCTTTCATTGATACACAAGCAAATATCCACTCTTTCACTTTAAAGATTCCAATACATTTTAGCTTACATCAGTTCCATAAAGCGGTTCCAGTAAAGATAAGATTCTTTGTGAGTGCACACTCAACCTGTCTCATGTTCAGTTTCTCATCGACCAACATCAGCAAGTCCTTCTCCACAGAGCTCTTCTGAATCACTTCTGCACCCAATGAGTAGCTGCGTTGCCACATAGTACCATAAATGTGCATTATTGCTGTTACTTCCAAATTATAGAAGGGACCAAGTAACTCAAAACTGCTAAATAACAAATGAGGAAAACAAAAAAGGGTACATAGCACAAATCTAATATAAATTCAGCCACCAAAGTCAGACTTCATGTTGTTTTCTGTGGGCACTAGCTGTGTCAGCGAGGCACCAGGAGTTAGTGATAATAGGCAATTTCAATGTTTTACAGTGGAACAGAGCAGAATATAAGCTAGTTCTTCCCAAACAAGTTCTGCCCAAGGGGGCATCCTTTAAACAGAAATATAGGACAGCAGCTCAGTTTGGAAGTAATGGAGAATAAAGGCGTAAAACTTAGCAGAGGATAAGGATAATAATAATATTTCTGGTTCTTTGGCAGGAAGGCATGGGAAAAAAAATCAGTAGCCTTCGTGAAAGCAAACTTCTATAACATTACAAATGTGGTTGCTAAGGTCTCATGGGATGGATGTCTAAAAGAAGAGAAGGGAATAAGGAGAGCTGGTAACCTTTAAAGGGCACAGGTGCAAGCTATCACAGTGCAATGAAAAGATAAGAAAGGCTTGGAAGACACCAACTTGGCTAATCTATTTTTTCAGTGATCTCACAAAGAAAGCTCAAAGTAGAAATTACATTAGATTGTTCTTTAATATTATTAGTAATGTAAACAAACACAAGAAAAACATAGAAAGACAAATCTTTGGAGAGTTAGGGAGAAATGAAACTTACTTGGTAGGTGATTTAATAAGAAGACAACCACCGAAAGAGCTCATTTAATACACAACGGAGAGAAAGTGATGCTTCACAGTTCTCAGCGACTGATATACTCAATACCAGTTTCCCTCCTTCTTCACTCAGGCTGTGATCAAGGCTTAAAGTAACCAGCCCCTGTGGCAAAAAGGTGTCATGGTTTAAGCCTAGCCAGTAACTCAGAACCACACAACCGCTCACTCACTCCCCTCCTTTTTCCTCCCCCCGCTGCTGGAGGGATGGGGAAGAGAATCAGAGGAATGTAACTCCCACGGGTTGAGATAAGAGCAGTTCAGTAACTAAGGTATAATACAAACCACTACTGCTACCAATAATAATGATAAGAGAAATAACAAGGGGAGAGGATACAATTGCTCACCACCCACTGACAGATACCCAGCCTGAGCAGGGACCTTGCCTTTCTGGACAATTGCCCCCAGTTTCTATACTGGGCATGACGTGCTGTGGTATGGAATACCCCTTTGGCCAGCTTGGGGCGGGTGTCCTGTCTCTGCTTCCTCCTGGCTTCCCCTCCTCCCTGGCAGAGCATGAGACTGAGAAAGTCCTTGGTCAGAGTAAACATTACTGAGCAACAGCTAAAAACATCGGTGTTACCAGCGTTGTTCCCAGGCTGAAAGCCAAAAACACAGCACTGCACCAGCTACGAAGAAGGAGAAAAAAATTACTGCTGTAGCTAAACCCAGGACAAAAGGTAAGAACTCCTGCCACTTCATGTTAAAGAGCATGTTGGATGTTTTCAAGCTGGTAGTGCTGTTGAACTTCACCTTTCAATATGCTGATGCTGGTACCTCCATGAACAGTGGATCCCATCTGATGGCATGCTGGGGCTGAGAGGGGAGGAACTTACCCCCTTGTCAGCTATGGGTGGTTTATTGGCCTATTCTACTGTCCTAAAACCAGTGCTTGCAAAAGGCCAAGGAAAGCAGCTCAAGAACAGTTAGCAGGAGGGGGAAATTCAGATTTCATAAAAGACCTGGATGAGCTCAGAAAACTGCGAAAAGGACAGAAAAATACACCTGGTGTCTACCTTTAAAACACGGAAGAAGAAAGGGGAGAACCTGGGTCTCAGAGCCATGTTCGCTTACCTCCAATTCCTAGACAGCAGGAGAACAAGAAATATTAAGCACCACAAAGGTAAAAAGTGAATGAGAAAGTGCCCCATGGAGTAGTAGCAAGTTATTCACACTTCCTTCACTTCCTCTAACAGTACACAGATCCTCCTGAACAGGGGAGAAATAGTAAGTGTTACTACCTTGAGTTTAAGCCTCGATTGTAAAGCCATTTCAGATTATGTTCTTGTAAGAAACTGGAAAGCAAGTCAAGAGAAAGAAGCATATAGGACAAGCTAAACACAAAAGTATTATCAGCAGGTTAGTGACATGTTGGAATAGGGTATGGAGTGAGGTTTTACAAGAGTCTATCCCAAGCCCAGAACTATTCAGTATTTCTTCAGTAACTAGGATGAAAGAAGTAATAGGTATGGTATATTCATAGGTAATATTCAGGAATAAAGTTCAAAATCTTAATTAACTGAATTCTTATTGATGACAGCAGAGGTTACTGAGGCAGTTCTCAGTTAGTGCAAAGGCAAAGGTCTACATTTAGAAGTAATCAGATGCACAGTCATAGGATAACAGATGACTGCACACACAGGTGCACTGCAGAAAGATCTAAGAATTAACTGGTGCATTTTGTAATCCAGGGGGAAATGCATAATGGAATAGGTTTACCACCCATGAGAATTTCTGCACTCATTTAAGTGATGAAGTTGCTCTCAGCTGGAGATTAGTGCCTAGTTCTGGGCACTAATTCAAGAAAGAAGTGAACCAGCTGGAAAAGGCAAGAAGAATAATCAAAGGTTTGAAAAACAGAAAAGGCTGAAAGATTTTGAGTTACTCAGTCTAGAGGGATGTGACAAAAACCCATATGTACACTGGAATAAACTCTTAGGATATGTTGTCAAACGGATAATAATTATCTTAGAGTTTAAGATTTACTTTACATGCCAGTAAAGAGGTCTTAACATCCAAGACTTTAGAAATGGAAGAAAATGCCTGTAACTGTTCCTGTTTGAGAGCAGACTGGACAAACACCTATGTTAGGTGTATATCTGAATTAATTACAGTTGGGTTGAATTTGTGTGGCAAGGGTTTGGCAGCTGGGGGAGCTGCAGAGATGGCTTTTGTGAGAAGCTGCTGGAAGCTTCCTCCATTTCCCACAAAGCCAGTGCCAGCTGGCAACAAGACAGACCCACCACTGGCCAAGGACAAGCCCATCAGTGACAGTGGTGGCACCTCTGGGATAAGCCCACACTTGTAGCATGCTCCTGGCAGGACCAGTGGCCCTGCGGAGATTGGAGCCCACACTGGAGCAGGTTTGCTGCAGGGACCCACACTGGAGTAGCCTGTTCCTGAAGGATGGACTCCATGGAAGGGACCCACAATGGAGCAGTTCATGAAGAACTGCAGCCTGTGGGAAGGATTCACACTGGAGAAGTTCATGGAGGACTGTCTCCTATGGGAGGGGACCCCATGCTGGAGCAGGGGACTAGTGTGGAGTCCCCTCCTGAGAAGGAAGAATCAGCAGAGACAGTTGACTACAACTCCCATTGTCTCCGTCCCCTTGTACCACCTGACAGAGGAGGTAAAGAAAATTGTGATTGAAGATAAGCCCAGAAAGAAGGGTGGGGGGTATTTTAAGATTTAGCTTTTATTTCTCATTACCCTATTCTGATTTGATTGGCAATAATTTCCCCAAGTCAAGTTTGTTTTGCCCATGACAGTAACTGATGAGTGGTGTCTCCCTGTCCTTATCTCAAGCTACAACCTTTTTGTGATATTTGCTCTCCCCTATTCAGCTGAGAAAGGGAGTGATACAGAAGCTTTGGTGGGCTCATGACAACATACTAGTCTCTTTTCCTGTTCTTTCAGTGACTTCTGCATCTAAACCTCGTGTTGTATGGCCCTTTAAATCTCACTAGATTGCCAATTTATGGTATATATTCTTTGCAAATCGGATGTTGCCTCTGTCTTCTGGAACTGAATCCTGAAAAAGAAGAAAGTAATGATCTAGTTCTATGTTAGTATTTGTGATATCTACCACTGCAGACGGGATTAAAGAAACAGAAGACAACTGATTGATGTTCAATGTCTCATTTAATGCTACACATCACTTAAAGCATACAACGCTTTCTCATGCCAAACCATTATCTTTACCAAGATTATCTCTATATTTCCCACGGTGGTATTTGTCATTTGGGCAGACAATTCAACTGTGATGCCAGAAATACGTCAGTAGGTGGCATAATTACACTGCGATCTAGTGGAAATTTCAACTCCCCTCGTTTGCTTAAACCATACAGGCCAAATATTTTAAAAGAAATAAAGAAAAAATGCTGTATACTCAACAACATATTTTGCTCTCAGACTGAGAAAGTATGAAGCTGGCTAATGAACTATATGAGTAGAAACGATACAGTGGAAAATAGAGCTGTGTTTTCTTGTTAGAGGAAGTTGTGCTCTAGGCCCGAATCTTTGTAACAGTGGTCAGAATCAAAATTCCCTTTTTACAATTACAAGCAATGAAAGTTTAAGAAAAGAAAACCATCATGTTCTTATGTAGATGCATAATGTTGTTAACATTACTAATCCTTGATTTAAGATTATTTTCTTCCATACAGATTTTAATGCAAGGTTGATTGGACATTATACTTTTGGTGGCTTTTTTAGGAATCACAATTACATTTAGAACTAACTATATATCAGAACTTTTCTCTTTATCTTCACAGCTATCATAGGTTTTCAGAAATTTCATATTGAGCTGCTTTAAATTGGAGTAAAAGCCCTCAGTGCATTTCAGACTACAATCTCAAGTGATGAGTAGGTATTAAAGCATGTCATTGTGAAAAAAAAAAGACACCATAAACAATGCAATATAACAGCTTCAGAGACACAGGCACAAGTAAAACTAAGCTTCAACTACCAATAGGGGTTAGCAGTACCTTAAACAAAACTGAATTGCATGGTGCTTGTTTCCTCTGTACTTAAGAATGTTTAGAGGTGCATGCTGTTTGAAATGTACTTTGATCTTTCTAGAGCGCAGAATAAAATCTCCAGTAGACATCACCATTATCTTGCCCCTAGGATCCTTACTCACTGAGTAGACCACAGGCTCTCAGAAAGAATATAAATGAGTAAAGAAAGACCCTCAAAAAACTGTAGCATCAGAGTACCTAATATCCTTGACATGTGACAGCACCTGGAGACAACAGTAACCCAGGCAACCCCAATCAATCCTTCTTGGAATCCCAGATCCTCTCCTCAGGATCACCCTGTTTCCCCTTTCTTCAGCTATCTTTACTGGTGCCTTTCCTTACGCAGGTAAGTTTTAAAGACTGTGGGGCAATATGATGTTCTTATGAGCAGTTTAGGCAGAAACATCACCATTCCGTTCCCATTTAATCACTCCTTTTTTCCTGGCTTTTGCAGGCAAGCATAATCTGTTCCTGCTTTGTGCTCATAATTTGATTTATTTTCCTGGTGATGCACTGCTTCTCCTATACCACAAGAGCCTCTGCAGTATTTAACAGGTTGTTCCACCATCTAAACCTGTATCTGGCACACTAGAAACATTAGAAAGGAACAGCTCCTCTGCACGCCTCTCCCAGCCCAAAACAATTTCAAATGCAACCCACTAAATGCATCAATACTACTCAATCTGAGATGCCTTACAACATGCCTTTGACTTCAGGATATAATAATGGAGAACAGTATTACTGCTTACAGAGGGAAATATTTGATGTAACATGACGGCATGTGTCTGTTTAGAGCTTGCAGATTCTGTTCTCATATGCAAGTCAAATTCTGTTGCATCTTGATGGGGTTTAATTTAGTTTCTAAACAAAACAAACTGGTTTGAGGAAAATGTTTTGTAACAGGAATGTGTTGTGTAAGTCTTCCTCTTGTTTCTCCTCTCCCCCTGCAGGACATCCTGGAACCCAAATGAAGCTTCCAAAACAGAACAAATATTCATCATTAGGCTTTCTTCTCCCAGTTACTTCTCCTTTGCAGGTAATGGATATTTGGCAAGTTTGAGTCCACACATAACAAGGAGGCTATGGCCTTCTCCCAGCCCCTTGCAATATTCTCTGCTGGAGAATCCATTCCATTGCTGGGGCAGTGGGGGCAGGGAGAAGGCTGTTGTTAGTTGATTTTGGTTTGGTTTAGAGGTTTTTTTGGTTTGGCGTTTTCACTAGTTGGTTGGTTTTGCCTTTTTAAGAACTGAAGCCATGTAGATATTTCTAGCTTGTGTACTCTTATTTCTAACATTGCCCTGATAGAGTTCTTCTTTACTACAGAAATACATTCTCAGGCTCTTACAAGTACTCTCTTTGAAAGAAGTCAGGGGCTTTTTTTTTTTTTTATTATTATTTATTTATCTAGTAACAGTTGTTCTCTTGCCCAGTGTCTTTTCATGTAATACCTGTCCCAGTTCCCTATTTGCCTCCATAGAAGTCGAGTCCTGATTGCCTCACAGGACATAAAATTGTTCTCTGACAGAAATAAACTTTCTTTTTGTGTCAATGGCTTCTCTCAGTATTATTAAGTCTACTGTTCTGCCAGGACACTAGCAATGTACAGCTGATACTAAAAAACAAAACAAAACAAAAAACCAACCACACCATTTAGGTTAACAGCTTAATACATTATACACTCCATATTTTGCTGGAGGAATGCCTGTTATGCTTAAAAAGAAACCTTATGACAGTTGTATTATAATTATAATATATAATTATAATGGCCTATTTGTTTTTTCTGGACAACAGGTTGGATCTCCACATGCTCATATGCTAGTTTCTTTCACTGTAGTATTCTGAATTCTCAGATCATCTCTGTTGTTTCAGGGACTATCTACCTTCAGAATCTACTATCTGCCAGGTACTACTAGCTGCTTTGTCCATTGTTTCTCAGAATTTTTTTTTACTGAATACAATCTTGCTGCAGCTCCCTCTGCTCAGAAAAAGTCATCTCTCCTCCAAGTTTAATTTTTGCAGAGAACGCTGTATTCTTCAAGTCATTATGTTTACATCTAGAGTAGACTCTACAGAACTGATCCTTTAATATAACTGAATGTCATTACATCTAGGAACCCTTCAGATATACCACATCACACCAGCAACTGCTTGATGAAAACCTGCATTATCACTCACTACCTATTTGTAGGGTCAAGCATGGTTTAACTTTTCTCAGCTTATCTTTAGAATCACAGATTGGTTGAGGCTGAAAGGGACCACCAGTGGTAATCTAGTCCAACATCCCTGCTCAAGCAGAGTCACCTAGAGCACACTGCTCAGGATTGTGTACAGATGGCTCTTGAATGTCTCCAGGAAAGGAGACTCCACAACTTCTGTGGGCAACCTATTCCAATGCTGTCACCCTCATAGAAAAGAGTGATATTCTCATGTTTGGGCAGAACTACTGTGTTTTAGTTTATGCCCACTGCCTCTCATCCCATCACCTAGCACCACTGAGAAGAGTCTGCCCCTATCCACTTAACACTGACCCTTCAGAGACACATTGGTCAGATCTCCTCTGAGCTTTCTCTCCTCTAGGCTGAACAGACAAAGCTCCCTCAGCCCTTCCTTGTATGAAAAATACTGCAGACCCTTAATAATTCTAGTAGCCCTTCACTGGGCTTGATCCATCTTGTCTTGTGGGTCCAGAACAGGACACAGTACTCCAGATGAGGCTTCACCAGGGCTGAGTAGAGAGACATTACTTCTCCTGGCCATTGCTCATCCTAATGCAACCCAAGCTACCACTGGCCTTCTTGGCCACAAGGGCACACTGCTGGCTCGTGGACAACTTGCTGTCCACCAGGAGCCCCAGGCCTTTCTCCACAGAGCTACTTTCCAGCACAGGTCAGCCCCCAGCCTGTACTGCTGCAGGGGGTTACTCCTCCCCAGGATCCTGCACTTGCCTTTGTTGAATTTCAAAACATTCCTCTCCACCCATCTCTCCAGCCTGTCTAGATTCTTCTGAATGAGAACACAGCACTCTGAATCAGCCATTTCTCCCAGTTTTTTATCATAAGCAAACTTGCTGAGGAGGCAGCCTGTCCTTCGTCCAAGTAATTGATGAATAAGTTAAAACATTACCAGACCTGGTATTGACCCATGGGGAACACCACTAGTTACAGTTCTCAAACTAGATTTTTGCTTGTGATCACATCCCTCTGAGACCTGCCATTCAGCCAGTTCTCAATCCACCTCTCTGTGTGCTTGTCCAGCCCATTCTTCCTGAGCTTGCCTATGAGGATGTCATGGGAGACAGTGTCAAAGGCCTTGTTGAAGGCTGAAGTCCAGATAGACAGCATCCACTGCTCTTCCCTCATCCCTCCAGCCAGTTATCCCATCATAGAAGGCAATCAGGTTGGTTAAGCATGATTTCCCTTTGGTGAATCCATGCTGACTACTCCTGATCACAGCATCTTAGAATCATAGGGCTGGAAAGGACCATAAGAAATAAAATGGTTTATGCAGAGGTTTGAACGTTTCTCGGGTGTCTGTGATCTGCAGCTCTCCTGCAGGAAGCAGTCAAGACATTAGCCTGCAACCTCTCAACAGACACAAACTGCTCCTGAAGAGGGTAATGCCTCACCAGAAAGCAGGACAGAGCAGTTACTACTGTTCAATGTCTCTAATTTTTCAGCACCTGCTGACTGAGTATTTTGCTGTTTGATAAAGGGCTATCGAGCATGTTGCGAACACAGGCCTTTTTCTGGACAAAATTAACAGGTTTTGTGGCACCTGCAACTTTTCATGCTGGTGCTTCACAAATGTAAGGGAATGTAACTCCTGTGTATTTTTGCAACAAGCTGTAATTTTCTTGCATTTTAATCCTCAGCTTCCTGCAACATCTTTGGACTGTCTTCCAATAAACTAGCACAAAATAAAAGGTTTACCATTACTGTACTCAACCAAGAGTATGTTCTTACAATACTAATTTGGGAATAGTATTTAAAAAGACAATGTAGCAAAACAGACACTGCATATAAAATAATAAAAATACAAATGCAAGTCACTGTCAGATCAAATCAAAGCTACTGAGATTTAATAATTTCTTTAATTATGATTAAGAAATAGTAAGTTTCAGTACAGCATTAGGACTAGCTCATGAAGTACCAGGACATTGTCAGAAAAAACTTCAGCTTTGTGGCAAATAGTGTATGGATATTTCTGCATGTGTGAAAGATCCAAAATGAAAAACACCAGGCTTAGGGCTCTCCTCTAGGGATGGTTTGATTTAAAAGGCATAACTGATTCTGTTGACTTGCTTTCTGAATCTTGGATATCAAATGAAAGCATAGAAATCCATGCAAAGAAATGGGAAAGCAAGAAGTGCTTGTGCTAATGACTATAAATGATTATAAAACCTCAGGAATGAGTGATGGCACAGCATAGCCCACTTGGTGATGACTTATCCTGGGCTCCCACAAGTCATGGTCTGGCTGGCTGTAGCCCTTCTACCACACTCTAGACCTTCAGGAGAAAGAGATCCTTATCTGAAGGTATCTGGAATTAAACAAATGAGGAAGGGAACAAAGGGAATAAAACTATGTGAGGCAAAGCAAATGTTTCTAGAAATGTAATTTGAGAGCAAGAAGCATAAGAAGGAATTTGAAAGGCTTGCAATGGTGAACATATATGAGTAGTAACTGCTCATGAAAGGATAGAATGTGAAGGGGAAATTCAAATTGTAAGTGCTCAGGCATGGAGAGCAAGAAGGGCCAACTGCAAGAAGGGGTTAAACTGGCTGGAAGCCAGGATGCCAGAGACAGAACGGAGTGAAGTTCCCTTGGTGATGATATAAAGAACAGTCCCAGTGTTGTCTTGTAGCCATCCTGCACATGCTCAGGGGCCACTTCTGGGCAGCAGAGCTGGACTGGACATGGTCCCAAGGCTGGGCTGAGGAGCCCCATGCAACCACTCACAGGATCGGTGCTTGGGAAATGCATTTCCACATGCATCTGGAGAACACAAAAGGAAACGCAGGAGGCCAGAAGGCAGCTATTCAGGGCACCACATGGCAAAGGCCAAGCAACACCCAGAGAAGGAGCCATCCTACCAACTCAACAGGCCAATCACTGGCTGCAGCCTTCAGCCCTGCCCATTACAACTCTTGCTCAACAAGCATTCAAGCAGGAGTTCCAAAGCTATTGCTACAGCAAAGAAGGCAAGAACACTTCTGCATGCAGGGACGATGCCCAACAGGATAACCTCCACAATGGGGCACTTTGATGCCTAAAGCTGAAGACTTCCCTCTTCCTCCCTGGCCACCAGCTCCTACAGCCAATGGGACACAGCACTGCCCTGGCATTGCCTACAACATTGCAAGACAGTTGGATTTAATGTTCAACTCACAAGTCCAAACATCTGCAGCTTTGGAAATAACAAGCAACAACAGCTATTCAGCAGCTTCCTCTCTTGCTGCTGCAGCATGCCAGGACACAGACACCAGGCTGTGGTATCACCTCCATGCCGCACGGGTGTCATGGTGACATTTGGGAGCTTCCCCTCGGCACCCCCAAGCCAGCCAGTGCTAGTCTGGTGGTGCTTGCTATCTGGCAGGACCCAGCCCAGCTGCCCAGGGAAATGCCTAGAGCTAGTCACCACTTCAGCCTAATCCTGACAAATAGTGTGAAAGGAAGCCATCTTCATCAGAAATGTCATCTGCTTCTGCTCTGGGTAAGTTCCTTGAGTCGACAGACTCAACTTCTCCTGTCCCTCCAGGACAGGCAAAAGAGCACCATGTGATGCTGATCCAGCATCCAACAAGGTTAAAAAGCATTTCTAAGCATACAGCAAGGACCACAGCACGAACAGAATCCATCCCATTCATTCAGAGGAGACCTCTGGTGAAACTGATGAATTTGTAACCTTCACTTTTCCAAAGAAGCTCTGGAAAGTGCTCCAAAGCCATTGTTTTCAGTCCATTTGATGCGTTGACAATAGCATCTGTGTTGCCATTGATGAAGAAGCCTCCCTAAAGGAACTGCCTGCATGGAAAGGACCTTGCAGAGGTTTTCAAACTGACAGCATGAGAAGCTCCCTTCATCAGCGCCACCTCTATACGTTCACCAAAGTGCAACACTACTCCAAAACATCTGACTTGCTTGATGGATTTCTGGCAGAAGAAGCAGAAGCACCTTCTGCTCACAGCAAGGTACACCACTTCCCCAGCACATGAACCCACTCTTAGGACAATTTTGGCATAAAGCTTCCCCTTCTGGTAACATAAACCTTGGCAATGAAGGAGAGGAGGAGGAGGGCAAGAAACATTTTAAGATTCATTTCTTTCTCAGGTGAAAACACAAGGGCAGCTGTTACTTAACAGAACCATAGTTCTGTTTGTCAGCCTAAGCTAAGGCTTCAAATGCCCAGCAGACCTTTTCAAGACCCATGTTGGTCTGTTGCCATTACAAGGCCCAGTTTCCTCTCCTGGTGTTTTCCCATCTCCAGAGGACAGCAACTAACTCTTCCTCTTTTACGTGGTTTATTTACTCTTCCACTACAACCCCAGCTTCAGGACAGATGATCCCCATCTGCTTGAGAGGTGCAAGCAAAGATCTGGCCACAGGAGGAGAGCAATAACTGCATTATCACCAGGCTTGGCTCTGAAATAAAACTGCCACAGAATAAGCCCAGATCAGATTTGCAGCCAGGGAGAAGGGGCGGCTACCGCCAACCTTGTGCCCCCTCCTGTTTACCACCACAGTGCAGCCAGGCCCCACCTGGCCTCCATCAGGTGCTTCTGCTGCACTTCTTCACCAGGCCACAGATCAGCTCCTGTGAACAACTGGACACCTTGCACACAAGGGATGGGGCTTCCCACCTTTCCATCCTGCACCCAGGCTCCCCAGGCTGCCCTGCCTCCCTTCTGGCACCTGCGGTTTCTCATGGCCTTCCATGCTTGCAGCAGCCTCTGCTCTGGCTGCCAACAAAACTACACAGAGACTGAATGAGATATCAAGAATGAAAGCCAAAGACTCTCAGGACAGGTATGTGTTTTGGTGCTGTGCCTCCCGAAAATAAAAGGCAATGTAGGACCTAATGCAACCTTTGCCATGTATCTATAGTATAAGCAACGCAGGCCAGGCTTTCTTGGCTGTGCTTTTTGAACATTTCACCAACAGCCTATTCAGCCTTTTAAAGACTGGATAGTCTGAAACCTGGAGTGAAAGCAAGACATCATGAATTTCATACACTAGCTAAAGCTCCTCTGAGATAAGTAAACACAGGCATGTTCAGTTAGTGGCTTTATAACAGGCCTTGGAGATTACATATCATCATCTGCACACTTTGGATTTAATTTCCATGGTTTGGGATGAGCTGAAAGGCCAATTTTCCAATAGCACACAAATGCCTACATTTTGACTGACTAGCAGATGAGGAAAGAGTTTTCCATTTATCAGAATGAAGTCCATTCAATAAGTAACATGGAAAGCATTACCAAAATCAGCAGTTCCAACACAGAGGATGAGATGTTATTTTCAACAGTGAAATATATAAAGAACTAATTTCCACAGGAAAAGAATCAGAAGGATACTAAATACTCTGGTTGACACAGGATTGCAAGCTCCTACAAGCTGAAAAGCTGCTTTTAAAGTCTTCCTGTGCAGTTCTGGGTAGCAAAAAATAGACACACACACAAAAAATTAAAAACAAACAAAGAATTAAAATATTTAAAACTGCACAAGTTTACTTGCTTTAATAAATCCAGGGGTTTTACTTACTGAAAGAACAGGTTTTTTCCTCAGGCACTTCTAACCACCAGCTGTCAAAGTAAACACTGTGCATGCTTTCAGGAGGTAAGCTACTAAATATACACTTTTTCAATGTAACTCAGGCAGAAAATTCATCTGATATTAGAGCTTAGCTGGTGTGCAAATCAGGAATTCCAGATAGGCCTTTAAGTGCATAACAAACCAAATACATTCTTCATGTGCCTAACATGAATTTAACTTAAGATCAAGTTAAATCATAAAGCAAACCAGGATGAATGTCAAGCATATATAATCTGTTTCATCAGTTACATAGTTTAAAAAAGTCCACTAAAGCAGTTGTTTGATTTGAGAGCTTCTTCTCCTGCCACAGATATTTTATACAAATAGGTTACAAACTGAAAAATGCTCTCTTTTTCAAATTGCTGATATAATTCACTGACAAACATATACATTTCTCCTGACCAATACATAGCTTGCTTGTGTCAATTTTTTAAATACATTTCTAAATATTGTCAACACATTATTCTTTCCAACAAATCCTGTAAAAAACCTGGAGAAAGAAACCTACAAGAATAAGGATGCAATAAACAGACAGAAAAAAATATACTAGTAGTGAGATTTGTAAAATGTGCAGCAGTTTCTTACAGCCATGCTCCTGCTGTGGTTGCGGTCCAAGGAACTATGACAATATACACTTCATGTCCACTAAAATAATGCTTAGTCCCATATCTATGTAACTAAACCATGAAATTTAGCACTAATCATAAAACAGAACTCGAACACATTCAATCCTTATTTCAGTTTGTGTAGTATTGTTTCTCAAGCCCACAAAGCTTATTCTTACAAGCAAAAGTATTAAATGTTTAAGATAAATATGATGCAAGTACAGGCAGTTAGCAATTCTAGCAATCTATGGACTATGTGGCTATCTGTATGCAAGAGGCAGAGCCACACACTACTTAAGAGGAGAAATTGGGCAGAAAAATTCAGTCTCCAGATGGTAAGATATAGTAAGACACTGCAGAAGTCTTCAAAAACCATGGGTTCATAAACAGATAGATGAGGATGAAGTAAAAAACAGCATAGTTTATGGAGATGTTGATATTTCTGATCCCTCTCCTATCCCTTCCCTTTGAGAAAGTGGAATTTATAAAATATTGTTCAGAGATATTTGGTTCAAAGATGCTAAAAGCAAGTTTGGCAGGTTGGTTTTTTGGTTGTTTTTTTTTTTTGCCAGGTGGTGAGGGGCTCTTTTAAACACACAAAAGCCAAACAAGCAAATCACACAAACTATTTTTCCCCCCATAAATAATTCTCATATAAAGTTTCCATTGAATTTTCAGAATTCAAGATTCATACTCAGTTCCACATGTAATCCAATCACAAGCTTAGCAACAGCCTTCACACTAACTTTGATCCAGTCAGATTACTGCATTACCAGCATCTGCAAGCTTGTACCATACAATAGGCAGTCTGGATAAGCATTCATCATTTTAACAAGTGCATTCCAGAAAGCAGAAAAGCTACGGATTACACAGTTATCACAAAGGATTTGTAACTGAGCATAAATTCCCTAGCATACACAAAACCAATTCTTCGTTCTAAATCCAGACTCCAGAGCTAAACCTCCTTTGATTACACTTTCCCCCATCATGTTCAGGACATATTTAACTCTCAGATTTCATGATCAGATTAGAATCTAATATGTGTCACTCTCCATAATTAATTTCAGATGTGTGATTTAATATACCAAAAATCTAGTATGTTGATGCTCATGCATATGAATTGGATTATAAAAACTACCCTCCCTAGAGGACTGGGGAGAAAAAAAAAGGCACAAGACAACTAAAACCCTGCTTGCTGATGAAGCTAAAGCAGAGCACAGACTCAGCAGTTCTGCAGTTATCTAGCCTTCTCAGAACTATACATTTGCTCAAGTGTTTCCTTCCTCACCTTTTCCTCTTTTTTTTTAAGCTCAAGCTACTGATTCATGGAAGTTCAGTTATTATTCACCACAACCACTATGCAAGGTACAAATTATTCACCATAACTTTTATAGTTTCCACTATAATTAACAAACCACAAACATCCACATCACAAACAAGCTACAGCTTATGTAGCTGGATCTCACTAGTGCTCACTCATACCTGGCAGACACATGTTCTACTCTGTTATTGAATAATTTCAGATGTAGAAAATACAATATTGTCATAGAATGTAGACAACATTGAGTAAAAAGCAACCTAATAATTGTTCTATACATTCCTTTGATGTGAAAATTTCTTACTTCCCTTCATTTTGCATTAAAACGAGAAAATAACTCACAGCAACTAAATCACCAAGCACGTGTTTCGACATCTGGCTGCTTTTGGATCTCAACTTTCCCTTTGGTTCCACTGTTCCTGGCACAGCCCCTTAAAGGAGCTTTAAATTCTCTTCCTGAAATAATAAACTATGTTTAGGCATCATTTTATGAGAGTCAGAATGCATCACAGTGGAAAAAGTTTTCTTTGGAAGAAAAGCCATTGCTGAAGAGCTCTGTTAACTATTAAGAAGTGTACTGTAGAGATAATCAAGAGCATTTTCAAATGGGAAATACTTGCAAGGGATACTCTTTAACTGAAATGTTATCAGAGTAGTTTTTAGAACATATGAATCAATGGATTATTAAACACGCTGAACTCACCCCAAACCATAGAATATTCATGCACAAATATTTTGCAGTACTGTTTTCAAGACTGACTGCCAGGCCAGCAGTTTATCATTTGTATTAGCCACCATCTCAAGCAAATGGGAGCTGGTAGCTGCAGCACCAGCAAGAGAGCTGTGGGTTTTCGTTCCGAGTCTGGCTCCACAGGAAGAAGCAAGCAAACACCCACAGCAGAGGCACCAGGATACAGAACCCATTTGGTGGTCCTGGTTGCCCACATATTTAGAACCTTGAATTTGAACAGAAAAAAATGATAGCAGAATATTCACAGGGGAAGCAGCTTTTTAAAAAAGAAGAAAATAGGATAAGGCTTCAGAAGATCATTTTATCAGCTTTCTCTCTATCAATCATCTCTGTGAGTGGTACTGGCTCCATCACATCTTTTCTTTGAGGCAACATTAAATCAGAGAATTAAGCTTTGCCCTAGTGTTACAAGTTTGGAGAGGTGTTTCCCTTCTTTAACTGTTGTTCTCTAAAACAATTCAAGGCTCAGGCTGCTCTAGTGATAATGTAAATTATTCAGGCATATATCAAGTTATACTATGGCAGTGTCTTCTTATTTATTACACCTAAGAAATAGTTAACATATTTGAAAATAATTTACACAGAAAATTTAACTTACATTGTTGGTTTAAAAAAAACCAAAAAAAACCACACAACAAAAAACCAACCACTTAGATTATAGAGAGCAGAACTTGACCTTTTGTTTCCTGAACTTTTTCCAGTTTATACAGTGATAAATGTCACAAGTTCACTGCACACAAAGACTATTTTTTCCAGATAGCTTACTCCATTTTGTCTTCATTTCAAAGTAACAGTCTATGCCCTTCCACATCCCCTGAGGTCATATAGGAAGGGGGATGGAGGTGAAGAAGGGAAAATAATATTTTTAGAAAATGTTGTAAAAATGGCAGTTGAACCACAAAAGGTGTTAATTCCCTCCGGAGGGTGTGGGGGGGGAATAGAAAGTTACATGCAAGAAAAAAAAAAGAACCTTAAAAGAAGAACTGAAAAACCACAAGAAAATAATAAATAAGCCCACCCATCCCCATATTATACACATAGAATTACAAAGGAAGAGATACTGGATTGAGTCATATGGCAACTTTACTGAAGGGTGTAAGGGGAGAAAATTGTGGAAAGTACTAAGCCAATAAAGCACAGCAGACTGCATCAGAAACTATTAAAGTCATAATAAAAAAAACAGTGGAGATTTAATCATTAGGACTTTCAACAGAACTTAGAAAATGAGTGTCTTATTGCTGAAGGCCTTAATAAAGTTAGAGGAGAAAAATTCAAGACAGCAATTACAGATGGTCGGTGAAACATTACAAACTACCCTTCCTAGTGTCTAAGGGAAAGTTCAGAAACAAGGCAGAATATAAAAGTCAGACTTAACAAATGCTAGGCAAAGAACAAATTCAGTGCTTACCTGAATAATAATACTCAATCTGCTAATAAAAACTGCCATTAAACAAGCAAACTTATCATCATAACTCAAGAACCTAGTATAAAACAATGAGTTTTAACAGCATTCTCAGGGACATAGGATTAACACTACATTAGAGTGGTTGACATAAAACCAGGCGGGCTTCTTAAACTAAGCAACAATTCTGATTATAAACCAAAATTGATTCTGATTATGACTGCAGAGGTTTAATTTAATCTTTTAGATATCAAGCTGATGAAAATGTTAAAGGTTACCAAAAAAAATCAATTGAAAAAAAAGCATTTGTGCTATTTCCTGTCTTTCCTTAACATAAATAATTTCCTGCCAGATTAGATCTCTCAGAAAGTAAATTAATAGGCAATATTTGCTATAATTAAAAGTTGTTAGTAATTAAAAATAAAAGCTAGATGTTAAAAAGCCTAGTAGTGCTGTTCCCAGTCTTACGGAACACTGGGCTACATCTCCTGTTTAAGCATAAACACACTTTGTTCACTTTCAGTGCTATTATACCATTAATAATAAACTGATAGCTTGGCATAGTGAACTGACCTACAAATCTATACTTAGATTTAAAGATAAAAGATTGTTTTGGACACATCAACTTATTGGGCTTCTTATGCTATTAGCTTACTAGGTATCTTTGTTACATTTTTTGTTCACTATAGAAGGTGTTTTTCAATACAGCATAATACAGAGTAACGATCTGGATGGAAAGTCTAATTCATTTTAAATTATAACCTACGTACCACTGGAAAGCACAAAATGCTTGTTATATAGTGACAGATCTAATACAGATTTTAAAAGCATTTCCTTGTATTTTTACACATTTCTGCATATACTAATCATATCAACACAGATGTTTTCTTGCAAGTTGCCAACTTTGTTGCACCAATCTTTTTTAGATTTTGTTCACTTTCCTTCAAGGAATAGGAAAATTGACATAAAAGTATTAAAACAGATATGTAAAGGATGCTGCTAAAAACATATCCCCAGTTATCACCATCTCATGAATGTATGCAGAGATGAGCAGACCAAAATTACCATTTCAGCTCCTTCAAGCAATACTACCTACTGCAGATTGAGTCAAATAGTAACTTTACGTAATTCATTTGAAGCATTAGGGAAGTAATTGAATTTGAAGTATTATTAGGGACCCCACAGACACTCCTGTATTGCTGGTCAAACTGAAGTTTTGAAGGCTCGCTTTACCAGCATGACATGGGCAGCTTGAAGAGGCTTTTCAAACACTCAGCATTAATTGGTAACAGAGACTAGATCAAAATCAGCTGAGTTCCTTTAACCTTTCACAAATACCTTCACATCTTCAAGTTTCACTTAATGTAATTGTAAAAAGAGGTCTACTGTTATTCAACTCTCCAGGGTGGCATTAACTTCATTAGGTGTTGTTTGTACAGTGTTTTAAGCTCGTCATTAGAACATGCACAGAAGTATTTTACACTAATGAGGCTCTATTTTATAACCTATCTCTGCATATTTGCAATTTCTGTTTAAGTAGCTGTTGTAGCACGAACTCTCTTAAATGGTAAATATTGGCATAGCAAACAGTTTTTATTGTACTTAAAAATAAATCACCCTGTTAGGTTGCAGACTGTATACTTACAAGCTTCAGACAAACAAACAAAAAAATGAAAAAAGGCAAAAATAGAAAGAAAACTACACACACATGACCAACATCTCACCCCTGCAGAAGCGGGCTGCAGCAGCCTTCCTTCCCTGCAGCCCCACTACACAGCCTGCTTTGCTGACTGGATGCAGCAAATAGTACTCTATGCAGGAGAGGTATGTACGGCAACTCATGCACAACACCTGAGAGTGTTTTGCGATTAAACAAGCTAGACAAATCAAGGGAGAACCAAAAACAAAACCAAACAAAATAATGTCCAGATTGCAAACAGGAAGTCTGCTTCTGAAACAGTTTCTAAGCAATGTAATATCTATGCTCTCCTTTGCCCTTCAAGAAGGAAAGACATGAGGCTTATGTAATTTAAACTGTGTACACATAGCTAAATATAAAACAGTCTTCAACGGAAAAGAGACGCACCTAAACCTTATCTTTCCTCTTGCCCTTACAAGGCTCATTCTAATTGTCACGCCTGGGTAAAAACAGTTTTGCTTTAAACACAGTTGCACAGAAAAAACCAGAAGATTAAAACAGATGTTTACGTATGCAGGGGGACAGTAATTTATCTCTGAAAAGACATTCAAAAGGAAAAGGTTTTTTTTTAAAAAAAACATGTATTTTTATTTCACTTTCAGGAAGCCCTCTACTGTGCAATCATGTAAGATTAAACTTGCCTCTCCAACTTTTCCTCTTATCGTTTGTGTTAAATACAATAAAAATATATGGTAAAAGTTAGGAAGGGAATGTAACAGCAGGGCCCATATTCTGATCAGGAGTTCATCAGAGCAGTTTCCTGGATCTGCTTACTTTCCTTACGGGCTAGCCTGAGACAATCCAAGCAACCAACTCCATGATGGTTCAGACTGTCTTTATTAATTACTGTAGGCAAGTTCATATTAAGTGAGGATTTTTCAGCTATAAAATGAGTTCACTCACTGTTGCAGCACAGGGCTGCCTGACAGTGGTCTGATTAGAAGTCTGATCTGATGAAGCTTCTGTTTATCTGGGGGGGTTGTATAATGTCTCAAATGTCCTTCCCATTTTAATGATTTGATACATTGACATTTACAATCTGGCCTTGTTGGAGTTTTATTCCTGTTACCACCTTATTATTTTACTGATTATTGTATTACCAGCGGCTATCTCACTGACATCAATACTCTCACAAATCTACCTAGTGCTACACTAGGTAGACTACTGGAATTTCCTGTTTTATTCACTAATGCTTTAGGGCCACACAGTCCTTGAGACAGGGTGTCACTGCACAATCAGCAATGGTATTTTACACTCTGCAGTACCTCATTTACCGAGTGTTTGATAAAGCAGAGATCTAGATAGAAGGCAGTAGCATAAGCTCACCTATAGATTACAGTACTACAAGTACAGAAATCAGTATTTCACAATGCTGCTTACTGAATTTATTTCTCTTTCATATCAGAGGCCACCAGTTTGGAAAGATATCATCACTCCCCATTCTTAGCAGCATTTTACTCCAGGCCTGGCTGTAATCCTCACTGTTAGTGCTTTGAATATGTGACCTTGACAAACTCACCAGATTCAAATGCGTAAATAAAAATTTGTGGGTTTTGGTTTTTTGTTTGTTTGGTTGGGTTTTTTTTATTATTAGCATCTTACACTACAAAGAGGAAGAGGAAGAAGAAAAGAGAAGAATCAATTCCCATTTTTTAATACTTAGATTGACAATGCTGCAAGTCTTTAGACATCACTTCAGGAATGAGAAGTGCAGCTATTTACAAAATTTCTTTATTTTTTAAAGCATATCTTGGAAACACCCATAAGGCAAAGAATGGGCTGTTCACTCAAATAAGCAGCAGTCCGCGAAAATCAGATGCTAGTAGCTTATTTACTTCACATGCCTACATTCTCTTGTTTACTACCACAGAATCTATATTCCCATTCTCACCCAAGCCACTCAGATCAGGCACTATTAATAGCAGGAGTCCTTCAATCAGCTTTTTTTCTTTTTCTTTTTTGTTGTCATTGTTATTAACAACTCAAGTCTCTCACTCACACTGGGTAACAAACTCAGACACTCTTTGTCATATTTATCAGCCTCTAGTGCTCAAGTATTAAGGCTGTACATACACTACATTTTTAGAGTTCAGGGTTTCCTACTGTTATAAGAAAATTTTACAAAACCCCATCTTCCAAGTCAGAGTTGCCTTTCATAACCCCACCACACCAGACTCGCTTCTTCACCCCGGTGGCTTTCTTCCAGATTCATTGTGTATGGGTTTGTTCTTTAAAAAACTCTTTCCTGCCTGGAAGTAGAGGCTTCTAAATACAATACGCCCACGTACTCCATGTGGATAAGTCTCATCTGTGAGGTTCCAGAAGTTCCAGGGAGAGGAAGGTGAGCATTCATACACTGGAGTAAGCACAACTACATCTACTGAGATGACCACCATGTCAGAGAGCAAAAAAGACGTAGTTTTAAAGAGAGAAAATCAGTCTCTGGCTTTCGCAAACATGGACACCACACCATTCAGTTCATTCCCATATACCTCCAGATGTCATTCTTCTATGCTACATTTTCATCTACCTCTCTCACTGCACATGACCTCTTTAAGTTTGTTGTCTCCTTGCTCTATAAAGGTGTTTCTGATTCTACCAGTTATGATCTCATTCATCATTCAGAGCAGAACAGAAGGAACTACAGAAATCCTAGGTATATGCCTGTAGCATCCCACATACTCAACAAAGTACTTATAAAAGTTTAAGCAGAAACAGGTACAACTCAAAACTCACTGCATACAAACAGAGTGTACTTCACTGCTTTCAGACTAAGCATAGAGTAGAACAGATCAAATATAAGCTCAAGAGGAAAACTGAGAAATCTAATATTAGAAAGCGGAATAGAATATAAGAACTTAAAAATAAAACTTATCTAAAAATGTACAAGCTGATTTTATAGTGAATTAGATCTGATTCATATTTCATTCTGGAATTATCTGTGGAAAGCTGCACTTTTCAAATATAGAATTCATAGAAAAAATACTAGGTTTTGCATGGGCTTGGTCTAAGCAGCAAAAAGAAAAAAACTGGATGTAATCCAAAGCATGAAAGACAATGTCAGCTCTGAACCAGAGCAGCTGCTCCTTTATATAACACAGAAAACAAAAATTATGTGAGCCAAACCCATAATGCAAGAACTCCCTGCTCTAGGCTACTAGTTAAATGTCATTGTGTCCCTCCCCCCTACCCAGTTATTTGAGGCATCATAACAGACTAATTATGCACAGTCTTATTCCAATTTACAGGCCTGTAAACTCTGAGGCTCAGAACAAACTGATGAAACATGCTCTCATCCATTTCTCCTGCTCTTTATTATAAAATCTGTAAGGTACTGTGGCTGCACTCCAGCCAAGATGTAAACTTTTACAAGACTGTACATAAAACATTCACTATAATCTCAAGTCACTAGTATGCCATTCTGCCACAAGTACAGCAGCTGTTCTATTGTTGATTTGATTCATTCTTGGATGGTAATAAATTTTACTATTTTGTTCGGAATATATTTCCAGCCATTTCTCTACCTTTTTTGTTTAATAACGTCTCTCTTTATCATGACTTCAACTTGCAATCTTTATGCAGTTTCTTAGCTGTTACCTATCACACAGCACAAAAGCTTTCCTAGTATAAATAAAATCTCTTGCTCAGAATACCCAGTATACGTCACTTTTTTCTTCCTTTCCAGTAACAGGAGATCATTTTAGGAAAGACACTGGGACCTAAAATAAATGCAACACAATTGGCATTGCTAATCCATTTTCTGCTGTTTCTTTCCTCAGAAGAAATACTTCAGGAATTGAGAACACAAAAATAAACTACCGTTTCTTTTCCTGGAGTAACTGAACTTAAAAAAAATTTTTAAAATCACAGCAGTCATGAGGATAAAAGAAGAAAAGAGAATTGTAAATTTTTCAGAACAAATTCTAACTTTTCTGTGATGGCCACTGCAGACTGAGAATAAAATTGTGTGTGGTTCAAGGACACCAACCACTTTTTTTCCCCCCTCTGTCTGCCTATCAGAAACAATTGCAACAGTGCTAGACTACACAAGATACAGTCTCACAGGTAAGCGATAACAGAGTGTCAGTGACAAAGGTCAGAAATAAAGGGCATAGTTTGATAACTGGGAAAAATAAGGATACACTTGGCCAAATATGCATATAGAGTTGAAGAAAAGTAGATTACAGGAAAAGAAGGGGAAAAGCTGTTTTCATTATGTGAGAAAGAAAGAGGTAGTCAAAACGTGCTCAAGCTTACAAGCCATTGAGGTAGTAATTTCTTCAGAACACAAAGAACAATTCTCTGGGGAAAAGTCTGCGTACAGCAGATAGCCACTCCATCAGGAGTATCAACTTCTCTCCACACCTGATCCACTGCTTTAGAAAGAAAAAAGATATTGGTGTCCGTTAACTACTGCTAAGAGGTCTGAAGCAAGCAGCTAAGAAAAGTAAGCACTCTATCTGCCACATGCCTTTATAGGTAGCATTTCTGTAGGTATCTAAACCTTCCATGGAAAATTTTACATGTACCAGGAATCAGAAAGACTGGGTGTGATTGACTGCTTTAAAAATTTTCATACTGTTATAAAGAACAAATTTTGCATAGACTTGCATCAAAATAGGGCAATCCTGAGGTTGATCCTACAGCTTAGATTCCCTTCCAGTAGGAATGGCATGAATTCAAGTCTTTTATAAAAGCACCATCACATCAGCCCTTTTGGGCTCCTAACTGCGAATTGCCATCTTCTCCTTTTTCGGCCCCAAAAGCATCTCCAAAACATCTCAAGATCACAACTGTGCAGTGGCACTAGATACCAACAGTAAACTCAGTTCATCTGAGCCTGATAATAACAAGAGGAAAGCTCCATCCTTTGGGCATATGACTTCACTACCACCACTGTACCTCTCTGCTCCCCACTGAAATGCATCTTGAAGGCCTGATCCTCTTCTTTCCAACAACCCAGGCAGTTACTGCTGCAACACTCAAGAAAAGTGAGCTCTCTCACGGCACTGTCACACAAGCCTGTTTTGCCTCATATGGCCATAAATAATGCCAATGTCACTGCCACACAATTCAACTGGTGGACTTGGCAGTGCTAGGTTTACAGTTGAACTTGATAGTCAAGGTCTTTTCCAATCTAAATGATTCTAAGATTCTATGTAGTCAGGCCCTGAGCTACTCCTAAACTAGCTCAGTAATACCAACTGTTGTAGCCACAAGAGTATTTAACTCACTAAGTACCTGCCTCGTTAGTATAGCACTACCATGGACAAACCTAGAAGTCTTCCAGTACAGGCACATGATTGTGTTCATATAGTTGCAGGCTGGAAAGCATTGACTTAGCCTGTAGTAGCATATATGATGGAATACAGTAGTTTAGGGAGGAGAATGGTGCTCTGTAAGAGAACTTAACGGGTTTTTGGACAACAGCAAAGTCACATAAAATTGAAGAGAGGAAATCATGTCATGGTTGCTCCTTGCTAAAAATGTTCCTGCAGTTACCCATTTGGAAAAAATTCAACTGCCCTCCCTCTGTACTTGCTCTTTAACATACAGAAGTAACACAGTTGCTATTTTGACTGTTAATTAAGGGTTTTCGTTACATTTTACTATATAAGTAGATTGTTTTCAAAGATAAATACTTCATAGTAATAACTTAAGAGTTCACTACGTCATTTAAAAGTTCTAATCAGTTTTAAGGATGCTTGTTTCTCCAAAAAGAATAAAGACTCCTATCCTGACTGGATTGATATGAACAACACCATAGAGCCAAGGCCAATTCTCCTTGTGTTTAGGGAAGGAAAACAATTTTGGGTTTTGGGGGATTTTTTTACTGTATATGTTGAAGGTTATATTGCTTGTTTTATGAAGAAGGTATAAGGCACAGACAGTTTGCCTAACTAGGCAGCCCTCTGTTTGTAGTCTGCGATCACACAGGATCAAGCAGAATCAGAGTAACAAACAGGCATAGGAAACCAAAGATGTACAGCACAGCTACTGAAGGAGGCACTAATTCAGAATGTTTAACTCAGGAAAAACAGGAAGTCCAATTCAATTCCCAAGCAGCTTAAATACTGCTCCAAAGTACAAGAGTTCATTTTTTTCTGTTTCACAAGAAATACCTAAGATAATGAAGAGTGTGTACTTTATTCTTTTTCTGCCTTTTTTCTTTCAAGACTTTTCACATTTTTGCAGAATTTTCCCTTCCAAGGAAACTGCTGTTTTGTCTATACCACTCCTTCTTAGCTATTATGCTAATCCTGCTTTTGAATAGTTACTGTTTCTCCTGTTGTTTCTGACATTTATAACTTCCTTACAGTTTGCTAAATACAGATCACAAAACATATTTTATATTTTAAAAAGCAGTCATGCAAAGAAACCAGGAACAAAATGAAAAAAAAAAAAAAAAAGAAAAACACCACAGAGAAAGATATTGCAGTTTAACTAGATGTCTTTGAGCCTACGAATAAAACCTGGTAACAGTCCAAATGAATTTCTATTGTTTCACAATCTGTTTATAGATGCTGAGAATAAAAACAGTGTGCCACTTCCATGTCTGTTCAGTCACACACATAAACCCTTATTACCATGAAAGCCCTAAGTGAAGTTAAATAGAATTTGTCAAGGCCTTGAGGTGCTAAGCTGGTATTTATAAGAGGACTTGCAATCTAAAGAAACATAATGTATCATTTCCTCAACTAACCTAATCATTATAAAAATCTTCAACAAACAAAAAACTGTGTAAGTTTGTAGTTAATGTTTGGCAATTCCTATGGAAAAAAATAGTTAAGCAAACTGGTTTTGTTCAGTTCAGTTTTGGTGCATTGAGAATTAGAAGATCGTATTTAAGCTGAACTGCAATGATTTCACTTTACTGAAGCTACATGCACATATGTGCACCAGTGTGTCACCAGAGAAGTGCAATATAATAGTTCTAACATATCAGGACAGGTGGACATAGTCACTTCTGAAAGCTACACAATCATAGAATCATAGAATCACAAACTTGGGTAATTAAGAGTGAGGTAGATAATTCACAAAGTATAATTTATGACAGATCATGTTAAAGTTTTTGGTACAAACCTGTTAATTACACACCATTCAAGTTAGAATGTTTTTTTACATTACTTCTTTTTCTTAATTAATTAAAACAAGTTATTGCTATTAATAATGACATTCCAAAGTCAAAGTGCACCTCGATTTGATTATTTTTGTTTCCAAGTAAACCTATGAAGTGCTGTGGAGAAAAAAGAAAACCCACTTATGATGTCACATGAATATGTTACTCATTAACTGATTTTAAAAACTAGCCTGAGCTGGAGTCACAGCAGCACTACACTTCCTATAGCAGTGAAAAGTTGTGCGTTTGAAGGAGCACTCTGGAACTGAACTTCCCTGCTCTGCAGCTAACTCCAATAACATGAGGAGAAAAAGGAGTTCCTTAGAGGATTCTGTTTTGAATTCTCAAACTCAGAACAGCTTCCGAAAGTCAAGTAATGACACCCCAGTGAGCCCGACAGAGAGTTTTGGATCAGTATTTATAAGGTAAATCCTGACGTGTTTTGAGTGGTCTGTGTGTATTTTATGCTAGGGGGGACAACACAAGAGGGCCTGTGGACAAATACACCAGTGATAATACCCTGATGAAGAAGCTTAATATGAGATGGCAGTGCAGTTGGTAATTTCACTCATGTTACTGATTGCACCGGGAAGGGGTGCACTACTGTAAAGGAGAAATCTGTAAAGGAGGACAGGAGGGTGTTGTTCTCTCTTTGCTTACCTATTACACTGAAGTAGGGCATTGAGTGTATATAGCACTGTACACAAAGTCTTAAAATGACCTCTGCGAGGTCATCCAATACTGTCTATGATATCTGAGTGGATCACCGTACAAAACAAATGTAAGCTTTGAGGGAATTTAGCAAAATGTTCTGATGTGTGTTTTGGCCTGTATGAATTGCTTATTTCATAATGCTTATTAAATTGTGTTTCAAGACAAAAGCTTCTATAATCACAAGAAGTATTCATGGAAGGTGAACGCTCACATGAATGAATACTGCTGAAGGCTTTGCTGATACAACAATCGCAAACAATTTCTAAGGGGAAATCTGTTTTCTTACTTTGAAAGGGTGAATTCTTGTGGATTGTGCATCCAATTGAGATAGGATTCATTGTAATCAAGAGTTCTGGATAAATCATGCACATTTTAGACAGTACAGATATATGAGGGAATGCAGAGTCAGAGGGTTCCTGGCATTTACCACTTATCATTCCCCATCTACTGCAGGAGAAAGACAAGTAAACATCCATAGAACTTATGTCAACTCATTATGAATAAAATAGCTTTAAAAAGGTATTTGAAGTAGCTTTAGACATTTACTAGTTCTTAACCAACTTGAAAATTCTTTACCAAGCACTATCCTTAATACCTGCTCAGTGTCCAGCCATTCTGAAGAGTGATTTGGGCACCTCTACATGTCTTTGTGCAGCTGAATTGCATTTCTTTGTAGCTGTGCTCAAATTCTTTATATGGGGTGATGGCTCATATCACTAATTGGGTCAAGTATAAATAAGTCTGCTGGCCTAATTTTTTCTCTTTTGAAATGTTATTAAGGCTTTTTAATATTTTATCTGCATAACATCCTTTCTTCCAACTCAAATGTCAGCAAGATAATGTCTGTTTGAACAGAGAATAAAGAATCAGAAATTTTAAATTTTAATTAGAGCCCTGTCATGGCTTAAGCTGAACCCAAGGACAGCTTTGAGAAGTAGCCCTCAAAGGTTCTTACCTAGAATTAATCCCTTACAGTCTGTTTTTTTAAAAATATCCACATGTGGGGGTTTATGCCCCTCTTGATTTCATCCTCCAATTAGGCACGTAACACATGTACATATAGTACTGTGTGGAGGGTTCAACACAAGCAGGTGATATTTAACCACTTCTAATTTGGGTATTAGGAGGTTTACCCTCTTTTCTCTATCCAACCCAAAACACTGGGCAGATAGATTTACCTACTTTTTTATTTACCACTAGATAACCAGTACACAAAAAAAGCTACCATATGTGCTCTGATAGCAGTGTGATAAGCCCTTACAAAGAACAGAGTACTTTGCCTGAGATTTCTCAATAATCAATCTGCCTGCCAAGCAGCGAGTGGCAAGGGCAGGCTTTCTAGAAATCCAGCTTACTCAGTTGCTGTTTCAGTAAGAATAATATGATCATAAACCCTGCTGTGACACTATTATCTCTATCAATAGCAAAGGTGGAACAGCAGGCTGCAAATACCAAGCAATCTAATAAGAATGTATGATCATAGAAGGATAGAATGGGTTAGAAGGGACTTTAAAGATCATCTAGTTCTGTCTCCCCACCAAGGGGAAGAACAATACTTTCCTAAGTTTCTGGAAAGTTTGGGTTCTATTGTTTTCTCATGGAAGATTCAATTTATCCCCAAAGAAGCTGTGCTAACTTTCACTTTCTTGCATACTTAACAAACTATAGTGCTGTTCTTCGGAGTCTGGCAGATGACTAAAGGTTTCTCTTAGCAAAATCATCACCATGTTTAGATATACCATGAATGTTTGCATGAATGCATGCATGCATGGTTCAAAGAGGTTTCCACGTGTATTACTTTATGACGCACAGATCCAGCAATCACATACATGCATACACATTATTCATTAGACACACATAATCTGTTTGAGGTATTAAACATACTGATGCACCTGGACTGAAATTTTTGTCTGTGTTATCTATATACAGAGACGTCACACTTGGATGTCACCCAGGATTTCCTTTGGACACTTATAAGCAGAGGATGACAAACCAAGCTAAGCTCATCCACCAGAGTAGAACAAGCAATATTTATATTTATCTTTTCCTGCCTAGCTGGCCAATATATTAAATGACTGTTAAAAATGAAGAAAAAAGGATTTTACTGCCATGGGATTTGGTACTTTCATTATAAATGACAATATCTAGGCATCACAGCATTCTAACAATACCATCCATGAGGAATCCAGGGCAATATATTGCCAGGGAAATATACCATGTCTGGTTTTTTTTCTCACGAACTAAGAGGATACACTGACTGTGATTTTCAGAAGCACCAACTGGCTCTGTGCCATTTCATAGGTTGTAGAACTGAAATATTACATACCACAAGGCTGTTTTTTTTCAGAATATAAGAAAATTGCCATGAACAATTTGGAGAGTGAGTTCTTTTACTTCACTGTTTCCAGCATGTTTTGACTTCTAGCAAACTGCTCAGGGCTTGATAAAGGTCTGTATAAAGCAGTCTTACACTTTTAAAAACAAGTAAATTACTGAACTCTCACTCCAGGCAAGGAACAGGGATCACTGGACTAAAGGAGTGCTTTTCACTCCCTACAAAATTGCACCACTCACCAAGCTCTGGCCCTCATCATTTTCTACAGACTATTTAGGATCTTGGTTTCTTCGTTTATTTTCAGCAAACTTCACATATGCTGAGTGACTTGTAGATGTTTCTGAACATTACTGCTTGATGCAGGAGCATCACCAACACCAGATCAGATCAGGTACATTTTTGTCTATCTGCTTCTTGTAACCTCCAAAGACAGAGTCTACAGCTCCCTGGGCAACTTCTTCCAGTGCTGCACCACTCTCAGTGCAGATTTTTTGTCTTTCCTAGTCTGCTTCTCCCAAACTGTAAACCGTTTCACTCTGACTTGTGGCCAACTTCCATATATTCTAGAAATCAACATCACTCATTGTTTCAACATCTTTCCAAATGTCTGTTAGTTTGTATCTCATACAATCACAGATCCTTTTTCAACAGTATCTAACGTAAGATTGCTTTCCTGTCATATTTCAGCAGGGTACTATGAGCACTTACTCAGTGGGCCTTTCATCACTTAATAGCTTCCAAGGCATGTTGAGTAGCTTTCACAGAATCCTACCAGTGCAGAATAATATATAGAAAACCAAAGACATGTAATGACCTATAATCCAAAAGTACCTGTGTGCTGCATCATTTTGTCCACTTTGCACCTGCAAAGTACAGAATTCTCTACTGAGGAGAAATGTGCTCTAAGTATACAGAATTCCAGAAATCACTGTGTTCATTTTCTGCTTTGTTCCTTCCCAAGGAATATTCCTCATGTTCAGGCATGCTGATACTTGCCGTATAAGCTGAGAAATATGTCATGAACAGCCTTGCTGACTGAACTGAAATAAAATCCCAAGATACATAAATACTGTTGAATGAGACAGTTTCTGACCATGTTTACTTCCAGCTAGATTGTCTTTTTTAGCAGTCATTCTATCCAAGAAACTCTAGGCATCAGTAGCAGTCCTTCTGCTTTTTGCACAGACCCTTCTAGAGTGTCTAACAAAGCTCCTTTAACCTTCATAGGAGTAAATTCATAGGGGGCCTACAAGGACCAGAAAGGGACTCTTCATCAGGGACTGTAGTGATAGGACAAGGGCTGATGGGTTTAAACTTAAAGTGGGGAAGTTCAGGTTAGATATAAGGAAGAAGTTCTCTACTGTGAGGGTGGTGAGGCTCTGGAACAGATTGCCCAAAGAACTGCTAAATGCTGCATCCCTGGCAGTGTTCAAAGCCAGGTTGGACAGAGCCTTGGGAGACCTTTGGTGTAGTGTGAGGCTTCCCTGACCAGGGCAGGGGGGTTGGAACTAGATGGTCTTAAGGTCCTTTCCAATCCAAACCATTCTATGATTCTATGATTCTGTGATTCATTTGCTGATGTAATTCAACACAGGATTCATAATTATTCTGATAAATTGAATAAACGGTGGGGGGGGGGGGGAAGGAAGAGTGAAATTCAAAAAGGGTATGTAGATCATACTTAGTCAAATCAAACAATTAGCTGCTAGAGAACAACATCTCAGTGGTCTTTTATAAAAGCTTCACCAGGACATAGCAGTTCAACAATTAAACCTGAGCCAGCCTCACCCTGCTGTGATACATGTAAACACTTTACTAGGAAATATGAACAATGGTAGTGTGTATAAATAACAGATGAAGATATCTTTGAATCTGGCCTCTATTCAGCCTTTGTAAGGCTTCTGGTACCCAACCTGGGGCACTGCACTTCAGAAAATATCTGAAGCTATTAGTGACAGTTCATAGGAAAAGGGAACTCCAGTGAACACAATTTATACCTTTTATATGAGGCTAAACAGAAGAAAATGGGGAAAAATGGGAAACAGTTTTTCACTCAACTTGATGACTTGGTGAGTCTCTCTCCATTCTGCTTTTCAGGGATTTCATATGTATCTTAAACCTTTTTTCACAATGAAAGTTTTTTTCTGTTATTTCATCTCTACTTTTTAATCCTTCGCTGTGTTATATATAATGTTGAAGCTCCTCACTCCATGAGGACCTCAACACTCTACGAGGTTTAATGTGGTCTCTTCAGAACAGGAAGATGTCCATTTTTGCCTACATGGCATCACCAGTACTTCAGGCATTAAACAGTAATCAGTAATTTTACAGTATACTCATTTCTCTTTCTCTCTCCAAGCTGCAGTTCACCAGTTAGAGAAAAACACAGTCCAGATTTTCACACAACAATGGGTCTCTGTTGGTGATGGCTTGGTCTTCATATACTTGCTTCACATAACGTATCTTGTCGTGGTTTAAGCCCAGCCGGCAA
>NW_009925898.1:1968-47938 GCF_000696875.1 Nestor notabilis | reverse complement strand
AGGGGGGGAGGGGGGGGGAAAGAGGAAAAATAAAATTACCAGGAAGAGGAGAGGGAGGACGAGCTTTGAAAGCTGCTAGGGAAAAGAGACTTTTGTTGGGTAAACTTTGTCATGAGTTACACCCTTCTTCCCATATTAATGACCAGCCTTTTGATCTTAAGCCTGTCTGCGACCACAGACTTGAGTGCAGGACTGGATGTCTGTCTGTCCTTTGTCCTTTGCAAAAGCTACCTCTCATAACACAAGCACTGTTCCTCCTCTCTCTGGGTGGTAGCAGACAAGCTTCACCCTCCACAGGGCAGATATCTGAGCATTTTTTCGGGACATGCACTGTGCCCACAGTCAGTAGTCAAACCTAATACTTTACAAATTACTTTCTGTATGGGACACTAAATTCACTGTCTTCTTGATATTATATAGTCCTACTACATGATTTTTCCGTATGTGAATCCTAATAAAAGTCTGGCATAGATTAGAAGCTGGGGTCTAGTTCTGGGTATTGCTAATAGGCCCTTTCTGATGAATGTTTTGCTGTGTGTAGATTGGTTCCAGTTTGAAGGAGATTTCCCCTTCTGTTTCTTCAGTCTCTCCAGGGCACGGAGAGGAATGTGCTCCCTGATGTGCAGTCCTTCCCACTGCTATTTCTGGCTGTGCACAGTCTGCTGCTTCACAGTGACTGGACCAGGGTGTTTAGTTTGTGAATAGTCTGTTAAGGGAGATTGAACAGATTTCCCTGTGAGAGGACAATAATCTTGTGATCATTCAGTGGTTGGTTGGTTTTTTGTGGTTTTTTTTTTTTCTTTCTTTGTGTTTTTGGTTTGTTGTTGTTTTTGTTTGTTTGTTGTTTTGTTTCTGCTTTTTGTTTTTTTGGGTTGGGTTGTTTTTCAGTTTTTTTGTGGTGTTTGGTTTGGTTTGGTTTTATGAGGGTTTTTTGGTTCGGGTTTTTTTTTTGTTATTCTGGGCAGTTACATGCTACTAAAGTTACATATATCTTAAGCAAGCAGAATTTAAGATTCAGGTTCAAAACATGCTTCTGGTTTTGTGCAACTACAGCAAGATGTTCACTTGTGAAGCTGGAAATAGAGAGATTTGCTGCATGTACTGTGGAGGAACATGGCAATGTGACATGAAACCCATCCAAGGCAGGGAAGGAAATCTCTCAAGAACAAACATAAGCCTCATGCTTCATCTTCATGCCTTCCTGTACTTTGGTGGCAGCCATTAGATATTTATACATGGGGCCTGAG
The DNA here is from genome assembly GCF_000696875.1 of Nestor notabilis. Lineage (NCBI taxonomy): Eukaryota > Metazoa > Chordata > Aves > Psittaciformes > Psittacidae > Nestor > Nestor notabilis. Next base: position 46,691 of record NW_009925898.1, on the reverse strand, counting down.
AGCCTACCCTATAGATTTCATTAGGATAGATGCAAAAATGAGCCTTGGGGGAGTAGGAGGGAGAAAAACCTCCCCCAGAAATAATAGAAAGTCATGAAACAAAGGTTGGAAAAATAAATCCTTTCATCTTGAGAAGATGTACTGCTCCCACCCTCATGGTGCCTGACAATGAAATTTTCTTTGTCCCCCACATTTTGCTTTTGCACCTACAGTGTTGTGCATGTGAAAAAAATGGGCATCTGAAAACCCTCAGAGGCACAGACATTTCTTCCCATCAACATTAAGTACTGCCTCCACAGTGCACCCTCCCACCAGTGCACTAAGTAAGGCACCTTCTGGTCTCAAAGGATCACTCCTGGGACAAGAAAGGTGGCAGAGCTTGCATGCCCCTTCAGCCTGCTTGGTGCTGAGGGAGCATGCTGTTGAACTTGGCATGAGCAGCAATCAGTAATCAGTGTGAGGTAAAGACCTGTCCTGCAAAAACCCCAGAAGCTCCTTTTGTGCTCCCCTTCCCAAGCTGTTTTCATGCACAAAAACACACTGCTGCTGTCTCAACCTAGTTAAACAGGCAGTGGTGCTATAAAGCCAGGCTCAAACTGGACCTGGCAATATCCAACATTCAGTGAGGAGGATGACTCATGGATGATGGCAGGTTTGCAACTTAAAAGCTTCATTTAAAGAATAGTTATTAAGACAGTTCTTAACCAGCTGCAAAAGCATCCTCATGAGGACTGCGGCAATTAGGAATCAATTTTGCTTGAAACTGGAAAATAATTTCCACCAATGCATCAAAACCTGAATGTAAACTAGGCAGTTGTTGGAGAGATTTATTTTAATAATAAATTAAAATTATTAATTATCTCAATTGTTATTATATCTCTTTACTCTTCTCAGGATATAGCTAGCACCAAAGAAAATAATGAACCCATGAATCAGGCAAGTCACTACTACTACAGACATTAAAAACTCCTGTCTCTAAGGTGCAAAGAAATTAAAGGGTGAAGTGCATAACCTAGGGTCTTCACCCCAAACTGTATGAAGATATTAAAATGACATTTCAAATGCATTGGGATCTGGAGACACACAAAAGCAGTCACCACAGTAGATCTCACAGATTAATAATCTTTCTGTACCTAACTAGAGATACAATATAACAACAAGAACATGGCTTCATGGAAAAATAGAATGGTAACAAACATGTCTATGTGATGAATTAACAGGAAAAATGAGGTTTGTGCATATGCAGTTGAATAGGCATATGTTGCAAATTTATGTTTCTAAACTCTGTTACTGTGCAGAGAAATGTACTTACCTTTAATCCGTCTCTAGTGCATATGACAGGGATTCTGCAGCTGTCAGTGATGTTACGTACTGCAAACTTTTCACATCCATTGTAAAACTGTGCTCATTATAAGAAGTAAAATATGGTACCTGATTCTTAACTGAAGTATTAATAACGAAAATGGTTTATACTCATCCTGTTTGCTGAGCAATTATTCCAGGGAAGGGATTGATTTTAGCTTTTGCCTCATTGACTGAATGGCAGAACAGGTATTGCACTCCTGACATCCCACAAGAGTGTCTCTGACCTGGAGAAAATCTCAGAAACTTTACAAGCCTTAAAGAGAAACGTTGGGTTTTTTGGGGTTGTTCTTGTTTGGTTGGTTTGTTTATTTGTTTCTTTAGCTATGCAAGTAAAAATTTATTATCGCTGTTAACTCCCAGAAAAAAGAAATTCAGAAAAAAATTGTATAATATAATGTAACTTCTTATTTAATCAGAAGCCTTCATAGTCATAAATAGTCTACACTGGAATGTGATCCATTTTCAAATGTATATCATTGAGACTTTGTTGACAGGGATGTTAATGAGAACTTTGATTCTGTGCAATGGACACATATCTAGGTGCTGCGGTAGTGTTTAATTTTACTGCAAGCTTCAGAGTTGTAGGTTGCTTGAACCACTTACAAAAGTTCTCAGTTCCTGCTTAGCTGTTATATGTGCAGAAAACGTATGAAACACTTCACTCTTACCTGTGTGCTGTTCTGGGCCTCTATCTACGTCCCAGCCACCAGCACTGTGCACAGAACAAGCTCTGTACACACCCCAGCACAGGCAGCCCGATTTCTTCAATCTCTCCTTTGAAAAGCCCTCTTGCCTAGACAGGAATATTGAAATAGTTCATTCACCTACCTGGAAATTATGCTGAATCAGAACAAAATGCATCTTTACAATGCAGTTTCAAGGGGAACATACCCTGAAGCCTTCAAAGTTATCTCTTTGAAGGAAACTGGCCTGCTTTAAGAAGCAGGAAATACAAAGGCCAAAACCTGTCATGACAATAGCTGATTGCAAGGATCCCCTATTGCTCCCCACAAAAGCAAGAATCTACCTGAATTCATTGATGACATTTCTTGTTGTGGAAGGTGTTTTGGATTTTTTTCTAAACTTAACCCCAAATGTGGATCTGCTTGAGTGAGTGCAGAGGAGGCCACAAAGGCAACCAGAGGGCTGGAGCATTTCCACTATGGAGACAGGCTGAGAGAGGTGGACTTGTTCAGCCTGCAGGAGAGAAAGCTCCAGGGAGACCTTAGAGCAACTACCAGTACCTAATGGGGACCTACATGAATGCTGGGGAGAGACATTTTATGAGAGCAGATAGTGACAGAACGAGAGACTTTTTATAAGAACAGATAGTGACAGAAGAAGAGATAATGGCTTTAAACTGAAAAAGAGAAGATTTAGATTAGATATAAGGAAGGAAGTGTTTACTGCAAGGGAGGTGAGACAGTGGCACAGAGAAGCTGTGGGTGCTCCATCTCTGGCACTGTTCAAGGCCAGGCTGGACAGGGCTAGTGGAAGGTCTCCCTGCCCATGGCAGGGGGCTGGAACTAGATGATCTTCAAGGTCTCTTCCAACCATAACCATCTTATGATTCTGTGGTTCTATGGTTTGAACCAGGATAATTTCACCCAGGGTCAATAGAAGTGTGAGGTCTTTCCGTTTGTTTGCCCTTCCATGGTCTGAAGCTGCAACTGCAGAGCAGTGGCATGCTCTTTGAAAAGGACCATTTTATCTGAAGGAGCAAAACCTTTGAAAGCAGGAAGAAGCAGCACCTTTCCAGTGCTCACTGCCTCCCAAACAAGCAGGATTGGGCTGGCAGCAGAGAGTGAGACCATCCCACGTGCGGTCAGTGCCTTGGGATGCATCCCAAGCCTGTGAGCAGGCTGCTGTATCCATGGCAATAGGCAGTTCAGCTGCTAACTTCTCAACACATAAAAAGGGGAATTATGTTATTTCATACTTGATGTAATGACTCTCTGGTTGGACACTTACAGACAATAAATTATAAGCTTGGGGTCAGGTATTTCTTGGCAGCTAATGGCCACCTGTGCTAAAAGCTGTCAGTTCCTGCAGTAATTCAGTAAGTGATGGGAAATGGCCTTTACATCAGCCATTATGACACCAGTAGAAAAGTTTCATTTCAGATGTAATCAGCTTTATGACACTAATGCCACTTTTAAGTGAAAACGGGTGTAGCTTAATTCATGGAGAAATGTGGTGGACACACAGCCAACCATGCATTCTTGCAGGGAAGAGACCTAACTTGTATGAAGTGTGTTAATGTGTTAGTGCCAAAAGCAGAATTTTCAAAAGGTGAACTGGCATTGTATTTCTAGATGGAAAAAACTACATGTCCATTACAAGTTATGCTTTTTCTGGGAGCTGTAGAAGAGGACCCTGCTTCAACACTTTCCACAGTAATTTCACTTTTATGAAACTATGGATAAGTTACATTTCTAATCAGGGTGTGAGAAGCTGTCAAAAAGCAAAAGCCTTTCCCAGCCAGCATGCAATGCTGGTAAGAATACATGTATGAAGTTCCAGTAAAAAAAACATTAAAATCAGAAAAGTCATACAAATTTTCACATGTACCTGAACCACATTTTTCTGGGTGCACCATTCATACTGACAACACTCCCTAAGAGGCCCAAACTTGTTATATTTCAAAGGAATCTATTTTCAAATTTTAGTACATGCCTGATCTTTGCTCTCACATGCAGACTATAAACAGAAATTGTTTTCTACTCAGATGAGAATCTGTAATAAAGAAGGACCAGGAAATGGTCATCCTGTCTCCTCTTTCTTCTCCATAACCCTTTCTTCTGCCTTGATGAGGAAAACACTGCACTTAAATGGAGCTGTACCCTAAACATAGGCACTGTGTGGTGCAGCTCTTAGGTCCAGGCCATCCAGAAGGCCAGACAAGAGGATCATAACAGCCTTTCCAGCAACTTCAAAATCTGTGTTGACTACTGGTGTTGAATTCGGAAGTTACTCATCCCTCAAAACCCATGCAACATGGACCAGATACCAGGGTGCAGAGCAATTCATGGCACCTTATACCTGTTTGACATTTAACAGACAATTGCACTGCTGACAGAAAAGCTAATGGGAGCCACCATGTCTGGTATGTCTGGATGTTACATGAACTGAGTGCTGGAGGGGTCCCTCTTGACTAAAGCAGCCAGTGTTTTCCAACTGCATCTTCCAAAGCAACACCTCTGCCCCACAGAAACTTCCAGGCTGCTGCAGGCACAAGTGGGTAGCTGTATTGTACAAAGGAAATAAAAAGACAATTGGCTTGTTTCTCATTTATCTCTTTCTGACACCCCCAACCCCCAGAGGTACCTTTCTGCAAATAGAAATAGTGCTCATCATTTATGTTAATGAGTTGCCAGTGTCCTCAGGAAACAAATGAAGGGCGCAGAATTCAATGGGAATTTTACCCCTAATACCAACAGCCTAGGGTGCTACCAGTAGGGCCCATGCCCCCATAGCATAATATTTGTCATTGATGTGCACATGGGAAAGAAAGAAGAAGGTCCATCAGGGATAAGAGTGAATAAAGACTGAGAAGACAATCACATCTGCACTATTACTTGACCTCAGGCTTCTTTCTCTAGTTCTATTACCTTTTTTGTAGTTTGGATTAATGGTAACACTTCCACTCTTCTCGGCAAAGGTAAAATAGCAGGTACATATGGAATGACAGGATGGAGAAAAAGAGCCAAATCATTCTAAGATCCTATGATTCAATCATGGGAGAAAGAAAAGCAGCAGAATAATGAGGTAGCCACATTGGCAAATGGAAAAGAGCAGATAATTTGACAAAAATTACAATACACAGGGCAAATTCAAAGATTGGACTTTCAAATAGAAGCCAGCTGAATGACAGTGTAGAAAGAATTAGGGAAAAATCAAAAGACAGAGGTGGAAGATGATAAAATATTGCTTTAATCTCCTAGTGCAAAATACATATTAATGTTTCAAAAAAGGGACAAAGTGTGGAAGCATTACATGATACAGTAACTTTAAACGAATGAGAGAGCTCTTGCAGCAAATTAATATATGTGTGTGTATGTAACAAATATGTGCAAATTCACCCCCATTGCAGAAATTCCTGTCAGATTTACCTGCAGAATTGTTTCAAAGTCTCTCTTGTCTTCACTAATAATGATGTCTCTAATGCTCATGGTTTCTGAGGTGAAAATGAAAAGGTGAATGGTATGCAAATCAGAATGTCTTTCAAAGTTTGCTGGCAGCCTGGAGAAACACTGAAAATCTGTGAACTTCTGGAATTCTGAAATTGAAGTTAATATTCTGCACCTTATTTAAAATAAGGACAACATAAAGAGAAATATAATACCTCGTTATTATGAGGTTTATTGAATGCTTCATTACTCTACTGAAGCATTTCTGTATCTTCCACATTGTTTTGCAAACTCCAGAAGACCCTCTATGAAGATAGAACTTCTTGTTGCAAGTTCTATACAAGGTTGCAAGTGGAGCACATGAAGACCTGGCTATTTAGCAGACAAAGGCCGGAAATCTTTGTCATTGTACAACACAGTGCCTGGTGTAGTTACACTCACTGAAAACTGTGACCTTGAGAAGATGTGGTCACGTGTCTGCAAATTCATGCTCTTTGTCCCCTTGAAGATGGCACGCCACATACTTCTTCAGAAAGACTTTAAAAAAAAGAGAAAACCTACTCAGACTTGACATTCTGTTTTTGTTTCCTTCACAAAGAGACAGGGACTTAAATGTCATCTAATGGAGGCACATGTCATCGTACCAACAAAGAAAATGACTGAAGCGTATTATAACAGCTACTATGAAGTTATGAGGTCAAGAAGTGCCAATGTTGTGGAAATAACTTGTGGTTGAGTCACTCAAAGGGAAAATTTTGACTTTAAAAGGAACTACAGACGTAACATTAAATATCAGATTTTTCAAACTTTTAAGACCTATTTATTTTTAAACACAGATTAGGAATAATGTTTTATAAATGCAAGAAGGAATACAGAGATTTCCTCTCCAATTTTTGTTCAAGGGAAGCCATTGAAAAATAAGGTAGACATTGATTTTAAAGCCCTGTGGTGCTCCACACAAACTCAGCATATGAAATCACGTCTTTCTCTAAGCACTTAGTGGTGACTGGGCTTTATCTGCTTATTAAACAGACAACGCTCAGGCCATGCAAAAGTCTTCTCATGAACATCCTAAAAATGAACATATCCAAGGAGAAAAAAAATGAGTGCATCTGCAAAAAATAATTATTGCAGATGAGGCATTTGGGTTAATTCCATGTGAAAACAAGGGTGGTGGGCCATCTGTGCTGTACAAACAAAAATTAATGCTAAAGCAGATGAATCCTCCAGGACCTTTAGAAATAGAAGGGTTTGTCCATGGTTTGGAGCCCAAAACTGGGCTCAAGTTATATTACCTAATGGGTATTATGCACTACCTAATAGGAAAAAATGCAAGTAAATCTGAAATCCCCCAAGTTACCATGCATTGTTTTTAGTGGCAAGAACATCCTCCCATATCACTGATAGCACCAATTTCACAAAGAAAAGTAAGTAACAGCTCCTCTTGAACAGCAGGTAATGTCAGTATCGGTCACTTGAGCCAAAACCCCTTTTACATCAGCTCGGGAGACAGAGACATCTAAAAGCAGCACTTTACCAGGTATTGAGCAACTTTAATGAACATGAAAATCAAACCCATTTCTTGAGAGAGGGTATGACAAAGTGCCTGGCTGCCAATAACCCCCACACAGATTTCTCACTCACTGGAAGACAGAGAAAGAAACACATCAAAGTAACTAGGAAGGGAAATTATTCCATTAGCCACAGAAGTCAGGGAAAACCACTTCCAAGTAATGTGATATCGTCCACTGTCCTTGGAGAGAGGGAGTGTCTCCAACTCCTCTGCTTTAGTAAAAGGTGGTAAGGGGAAAAAAAAGGGAAAGAAGAGGTCCTTCTAAAGTTTGAATACTGGTCATCTGAAGTATCTACTAACTCTGCAAGGTAGTGGACTGAGCAGACAGGCACAGCTAAAGATGCCTGAAGGGACACAAAAGTTAAAAAAAAAAAAAAAAGATTACAAAAGTTGAGAAAACATTACTGGGGGAAATTTAGAGGGGGAAAAGAATCGAAAGGGAGAAAATTTAAAAGAAAAAATAAAACAAACCCACCAAACAAATAATGCTCCAAACTCAAAACAGATTTCTCTAACAGGAGTCTGGGCTGCTAATACAGTACAAAGTCTGAGCCTAAGAGAAAACACAAAACAAGGCACAAGGGGATAATTTTTCTTCCAAACTGTCCTTGTTTGTTACATGTCCTGATTTTACTTCCAAAAAGGGAAACTCCCTGGCTGAGAAAAAGCCTCGCCCTTTCTCTGCTATTGCCATTTCCTTTCTCATCTTCCACTCCCATTACCGTAGTTTTTTCACTTCAACTATTGACATTTTTTCTATCAATAAGCAGCTGCATTGAGTGAATCACCTGGGGACAGTGGGATTTGGGAGATGGCACTGGGGACAAAAGGGTGGTAGTGGCACTTAAAACCCACAGTGGTCTGAGAGGTATTTTGTATGAGAAAGGCATGCAGGCATCATGCACCTGCACAGAGACCACCAAAGAACAGGGGTATAAGAGGTCCTGTTTCAGTTGCACTGAAACATTTTGTGGATGTGCCTTACACCCAGGGCATAGAGGCAGTAACCTCGGGTAACTGTGCTTTAGTTACCCGGTGCAGCATGGCACCCCTGAAGCTCTGCTGTTCTCTGCAGCCTCCGTGGCACCAAGTCTGGTCCCAGTGGTAGTTCAACACACCACTCCTCCACTCCGCTTTACCTACTGAGGCCAAAGGGAGTTTGGATGGTTGTGTGTCCACAGCCTCTGTCTCCGGAAACCCTGTGAGTCTGACCTTGGAAAATGTGCAGCACTCTTCTCTGCAGGTTTCCTAGCCATGGGGTGGCCTGAGGCCGTGTTTTTTACTGTATGAGTGATATTCCCCTCACTTGTAAAGGACAAGCATTTAATGGACCATCTGTCTATGGTCTTCTCATGGTCTACCGTGTTCCTGGCAAAACCGTGGCTCCCATTATGTTTTCAGCTCTCTTTCTCTTAGATTCATTAGAGCTTTACGTATGTGATGTCAAAATCTTGATGCAATAGGCTGGGATGGAAATGGCTGCGGAATGGAGGGGAATTATATGTATTTCTGAAATGGAAGCAGCTATTGCTTTGCATAATGTCTACCCAACCCCAAATTGATGCAGCAGATGGAGGAAAGGAAAACAGGTTACATGCCTGCAGTGTTAGTGTACTGACAGGCTTTGCCCTGCCAACTAGCTCACTGACTGCCATGCCTCTGTTAGAGTGGTTTCTAGGAGGACATGAAAATGCAGTTTAGATTGTAATTTATCAGTCCTTTTCATGTCAGAAGCACAAGTTCAGCCTTTGGGTTAGAAAACAATTACTTTGTAAAAGGCAAAATATTTATCATTTGTGTATAGAAAGCAAACACTAAGCCTTCATCTGAATCTCCTAGTAAGAAACACCTTGGAAAATCCCATTATTTGTTATAATCATGTTATATGTCACACTGTGATTTTAAAACAAAGAAAATTGAAATAAAAATTGCTCACTTTTATTTGTCTCCAAATTGCTGTTGCCATTTTGCTGTTTTATGACTTCATATGCTGTTCTGAGCTTTCACACCAGCACACACAAGACTGGGCTATATTACTTTCCCTAACTAAATACTTAAAATCAGATCTAGGAATCTAGAAAGCTAGGTGTTGAATTCCTCCAAATACCTGCCCCTTAAGGTCTGTCCTGGAAGCACCAAATCATTCACTCTGAACAGTCAGCAGTCTATCCTGTTTTCAGTCCTACTATGAATACTGGAGTGGATTTGAAGAAACAACATTTAAGAGCTGCATAGTTCACTACCAAAGCCAGTTTTTTGTGTAACCTGAGGATGACCCACGGATCTGTATCTATGCTTCACTGCAGGCTGTACATAAAAATAATTTCTACAGTATTTTAATGAGAAATTGTATTTCCTATTACACAGCTATCATTATTTCAGCAGTCTTTTTCATTTCAAAGGCATGTATCAGACAACTGAGGGCTGAAGCTGTGTGACACAGGTTCAGAATTTACAGAATATTGGCCTAAAATATATTTTTATACCCAACAAGAGTCTGCAACTAAGCACATGCAATCAACACAATTTAAAGCTGTGAAGCTCTGACCAGCCAGGAGCTAAGCTGTTTTAAAACTGTCTTGCTGAATGCATTTGCTAAGAAAGTTCCACCTATACTCAAACCTAGACAGGTCTATGTATAGCTAATTTAGGCAAGAAGAAGAAAATGCTTTTGTCCCACCTTGAATTTCTGCTTCCCAAAAATCAGTTTCTTTCCAGAGTCCTTGACTGTAATCAATCAAGCCTGCCCCCTCTGACCCAGGGCTGAAAAGCCTGTCTTTGCTGACAGCTGCAATGCAGTCAGGCAGGGAGTACCATGTTCCCATTGAAGTGGTGGTAGCTCAGGCACACGGGTGCAGCTGCAAGGCCTAGAAAAGCTTTTGGGACCCTAGAGGCATGTCCTGGTGAGGTGCCTATACTTTGGGGAATGGCGTCATCCCATGCTACCATGGTTTTCACAGAAAAGAAACTGAGATGAGAGGGCCTGAAAGGACCTGGACAACAAAGGTCAGGCCTTCAAAGCTCTTTGGGGTATGTACCCAGTAACCACTATCCAGTGGCCCAGAGAGGCCACACATATGCTGGCTCCACATAGTGCAGAAATGTTCACATCAGCTCCAACCCCTGCTGTCACACTTGCGTGTCATGGCCAGAACAAGGGCCTGCAAGCTCCATGATGAACATGATGAGGCTCCTTCTCTTGAGTTAATAGGATTTTTCCTGCTTTTGGTGCTGAAAGCAGCATAACAGATAAAGGGGTTCCACATCCAATTCCAAGACATGCACATAAGCATGTTCACACAGGAGCTGTGGGATGGAGCAAGGAACTGAAGATTGGCTCAATGTGTCCCAATAAGTTGCAGTTGTTCTGGTGTGTTTTGGATGTAGCAGAAGTGCTCATACCTCTGTGACCTGCACCTGGAGTAATCTGCAGATCATTTAAATCATAAAGTCCTTCTGTAAGATGATTCGAACCAGCATTACAAAGAAGCCTGTGCTTGCCTGGGGTCCAAATAACTAGAATGGAGTTTTGGCTCATGCCACTGCCTGCGTCACCACTGTGTACTCACAGTAGCCTCCCCATAGCAGCATGATTCAAGGATTCTGTGTCTTTCTGCCTCCTTGCCCTGGTCACAAACCCATAATTGCCATTTTCTTCTCCTCCAGCATTTTTAGATCTCTGCTGCCACTCCACACAACCTGACAGCAAAAATGACAGACTGTCACGGTGGGACAAAGGTTCAGGAATTTCATCCAGGCTAGTAATATACCATGGTCTTTCCCAAGTCTCTGCTATTTCCCTCTCATTACTGTTGTCTTACTTATCCTTTCCATCACTGCACTTTTACTGCTTCATTGTCAGCCTTCAGTGGCACAATACCAGCCATGACGTCCCTCACAAAGCCAGCACACCAGCTGATGCTAGGCTTTCCTCTCCTGATGTACTCTTTATCCTTGTCAAGGATTTTAAATTCAAATGAAGTATACCTTTAGCAGCTTTCCCACCTTTGAGTGGATACTAGCAAGTGCTATGGCACCAGCTGGGGTGTAGGTAGACAATTATGAGGAAGCAATTCATTCTAACTCTGATCCCTTGGAGACACCACTTCTCTTTGCACTGTGTGTCACGTTTAACTCCTTTGTATGTGCTTTGAAGATCTCTCCCTAAATTAAAAAAATAAACCCTCTAAGATTAAAGCATTCTGCTTTTGCAGGTCTCTGGCTGCTGTACTGCCACTGAAAATCAGTAGGTCATGTTTCTTTATTCCCATACATTAACCCAGCAGCAACAATGGAGCCAAATGAAGCTTGCCTACTCATTTGGCTTTTGTGGTCTAATACTAAGCTCTTTGGCTTACATCTACAGCCACCAGGATCCTGGAGGCTTCCAGCTAGTGGCTGAGCCTGCAACAGCTTAGCTGCTGTGGGCAGGACAAACAGTGTGTATTTGGTTCACTGAGGCCACACGCACATTATATTCAGGCTGGATCTCTTGCTCTCAACAGGTCTCAGGGAAGGAGGGAATCCCTTTGGGACTGGTTTGTTTTTGCAAAAATACCTAACAGCTCTGTTTTCATTTCTGTGGCCTTTCTCATCTGATGATGATTTTGTGTAGGGACATTTGTAAAAACACTGGCATACTTGAAGGTGCTTTTGGAAACTGGGAGACCTACCAGAGGTGGTTTCAAAAGCACAACAATGCATGAAATCTATTGAACTGTGAAGGAGTAAAAATTTTTAAACTCATTTTAAATAGTTTCCAAATCAGTGGAGCGTACTGCAAACAAAACTAAGAAAGAGTAACAGTGCAAGAATGGACCTTTCTGTGGTGCAGAGACCAGTAGTTTTTTCAGCTGCATCCACATCAGCCCTTTGATTTGGATCAGAAGTGTGCAGTTCTCCACCATCCCCACTTCAGTTTACATCACAGAGCATGGATCAGATTCGCCTTGCATGAAGTCAAATGAGAATTTTGCACACCAAGAAGTGTACTGGATTCCTGACACAAATGTGTGTTCAGTCTGGGGGATCAGAGTAGACCAAATCCAAAGCAAAAAAAACAACCACCCTGAAATGTGCATGTTGTGTATGTTGTGTATGTGGGTCCTTGGCACCAGAAGTTTCATGCTGTAGAAGCTCTCCTAGAGCAGTAGAAGCAGCTCACATCACTTTATAATGCAACATCCTATCACAACCTCTTCTGCTAAACTGGAAAGCTGAGAGTATGAACAGAGCAGTGTAGGACTAATCCTTAGTGTCTGCTATCCATGGGGGAAGGTACAACTAGCTCACCACTGGCATTCCACTATTACTACTACCATGTATTAGAGTAACACCTAGAGGCCCTTGACAGGCAGTAGGCCACTATTTTAGGCACTGCTGGACTTAATAAAGTAGTCCTTACCCCAAACAACATGAATTGTAAAAGTATACAGAACTACAGTCTATTTATAAAGAGAGCGAAAGAGAGGTTACTGCTGTAGCCATATACTTTTCCAGACTAGGCATAAATAGGGTCACAAGTGAAAAATTACTGTGGTCTTGTCCTCACCCAGATTTGAGCTCACCACTATACTGCAAATAATTTTGCACAATTAGTCAGCTCATCTCAGCTGAGGCCAGCCCTGAGAACACAGAAATGCTGGAGGTTGTGAGCAAGGTGAGACAGCCAAACTGGGCAGGGAAACCTCCTGCGTCCTCTCTCTGTCAGCTGCTGGCTCTGCCAGGAGACCTATGTCTTCCCAAGCACTAAATCACCCCTGACAGCAGCTGAACGTCTTTGATTTGTATGAGTAAATTTCAAAATGTCTTATGATTATAGCTTTGTAATATTCTGGAAGCAGATGGCAGGCACAGCTGACAGTGACAGTAGTTGTAAGTGCAAATAGGAGGTGGCAGAGAGAGGAGGGGGAAGATACGGAGTTGGCTTAGTAAAACTGTAAGAAAAGGAGCTCTTATTTTGAAGATACAACCAAACGAAGAAAGCAGGTAAGGAGGATTCAAGTGCCACTGGGAGAAAACCACCCAGTTCTACTTCTTGAGCATAGTACAGTGTACTTAAATGTCTTACTAAACACACAAGACAGGGACAGAGAGGAAGAGCGAAAGCCATTAATACATTCAACTGCACTTGACCCTTAGGAGTGACACTCTGCTCTCCTAGGAAATAAACAGCAGTAGGCATTTCAGAAACTAGGAGTCAGCACCTGGATAAACACACACAATAAATCCCAAGTCCCTCAGGACATCTTCTTACTTCTGGGCCAGGTGATAAAGTTCACTAGTCTGAGATAAAGCTCTTACTTTTCTAAATCATGTCAGGAAACAAAGTAGCTGGCATCTATCAGCTGATCCTACCAATGCTGTAAAAATCATTACACCCTCATTGCAATCCTTGAGGTGATGCTTACTTCATTAAGATGCAAGAGGGAATGTGAAACCATCCATGGTGCTAAATGAAGTTCTTACGATGTCTCTTCAGAATACTTCCATTCTCACTCCAGGCGACAAAAAGAGATTATTTCCTTCCTTCTATCTTCTAAAAAGTTAAGCAATGGAGAGGAAATCTCAAGGAAGACAGTGCATCTTTTTCCTTTACTCCCCTCCCCAGCTTTTTTTTAAACACAGCATACATCAAAGTAAAAACTGACATGCAGTGCCCTGAAGCTCTCTGCAGCATGTTTTTAGGTTTTGGAAATTTCATTTTCTACCTTATGATGTTTACATGAGAGAGGATGAAATGCTTGCTTTGAGGTTCATCTTAGACAGAGATGCAATAAACGTTGTGGCTTCCCTCTGCAATGGAACAAATTCTTTTGTAGATGGGCAGGGGGAGAGTATGTGGTTTAGTTTATACTTGAGCACTTGGATATGGGTGGAGATGCCATATGGGGAGTATTTGGAAAAGCAGAACAAGGAAGAAAGAGAAGAAAAAGAGGGACTGGTAGATTAGCCAGTGAAGTACTTGCTTTTGTGTTAAATGCAGCCCACCCTAAATTCAGTCCCCACTGAACTGCAGCTGTCTGTACACACATACACACAAACAAAATCCCAACCCTATAATAAATAATTCCTCATATTTTACAGCTTCTCCTTAGCAAGTTCCAAGAGTGAGACAGCACAAAGACTGAATTACATCTGCTTTGTTACAAACAGTTCATTCAGCCAAGTTCTTGAGACAAGATGGAGATAATTTTTATCATGCTATACTATGCTGGATTACTTGCTTGCTTCCTTTTGTCTTTGTAGGCTGCTGTTGTTCAGAAGGGACCACACTGGAGCTGATAAATTCACCTTACTTACAGCTTCTAAGCAGGAAAATATAGCTTTGTGTTGCCCTGATGTTCCTTTTATGACGTTTATAAAAATTCTTAAGTGCATCCATACCATAAAAGAAAAGGCCACCTAGTCAAAGCCTCTGTCTAAGACATGTTTTCACACTGATCCCTGAGTGAAAGATGCTGCTTAGGTTTATCTATCAACAACATGCAGTACTTTGGCTCTCCTTTAAAGATGTCTTGTAAGTGATTTTGTTGTCTTGATCTGTAGGTCCACCCTCAGTGCATAAATAGCTTTCCTATGCACCATCAGAGCCTTAATTCCAGAGATGCTGGGGCAAAGATGACAGGGTATGGCTAAGCAGGGCAAGCCTGCCTCAGCAGAGACGTCACAGAAAAGTAAACTTTTCAAGTTCTCTTTCAGACCATAAACAGAAGGATTCATGACAGACTCCTTCAGAGTATCAAGAGCTGGCATTGATGCTGAGCTTCGAAGTGGGAATTCAGCTAGATCCACTGCACCTAGGTCTGATGGGCACCTGCGTGGGCATTAGCCAGGTATCACACTGACAATTATGGGTTAGCTTCCCGACTTGTCCATTTCATATGATCCATGGTCTTTTGGGTATCTTGTGACACTGCTTGAGAGTCCTTGTGGTACACATGTGGCAATCGCATTGTTGAAGTTGGTTGTCTGTAAGCCTGGAGCCCCTAAATGTGCTGTTTATCTTCACTGCTACTGCAACCTGCAATCTGCCTTGGAGTTTTGTCTTTCTCTGTGTGGGATTAGGGTTATGGTGGATTGATTTCATTTTTTTGCAGTTTATAGTCTAGGTTTGACCTTTGACTGTTGTCAGATTGATCCCTTCCCAGCAGTTCTGTTCATCCAACATTTAGACTCAAAATCCTGGCAGTAAAGGTTAGGGATCTTTTCTTCCAGCTACTCCTACAAATAAATAGCAGTATTGTAAGAAAGCAAGAGCAAACTGAAAATCCTAAATCAACCCCAACTGCAGACAAGCCTTTCACAAAATGAGACCTACTTCCATCAGAGCTGGAGACAGCCTTACCCAGTGAAAAACCTCTTAATTTCACCTCCACTTCTCCAGCTTCTCTAGTATACTCATTCACACTTTGGCAGCTAGGGGAAGAAAGAGACAAAACCCATTTCAGAATGGAAGTATTTGTACAATTTCAGCAGCTATAGAGCTGGAAAATTTGAGGAAGAGTCACACATGGCCTTACTATAATGTTGGGAAAATGACAAGTGTCAGACTATCAGAGCCACTTGGTTGTTTGGATGTGAATTGTCCCCTTCATCAGTCCTGGGGACTACAGTATCATCTTGTGAACAATTGGCAGTGTCGCCTATGCTCATTACACCAGGGAGTTGAAACTTGTACACAGAGAAAAATGGATTGCTTCTGGATATGAGGGCATCACTAGGCTTTAACCTAAAAGATGTTTGCTGCATATTAGGGAAAGTATTAAGCATGACATAACTTTGCCACGTGGAGGCTTAGGTTGCTTCTGAAACACCATATTTCGGTTCAGTTTGTCTTGGAAATAAAAGTCTGTGAAGTAGTTAGCATTTTACCTAAAATAATTGGACAGCAACTGTTAGTGACCCAGGAGCTATTAAACACACAGGTGAGTTGTCCATGGGGAAGGAGTAAGATAGCAAAAAAAGGTCCTCTTATCAGCCATCCCATCAATACATTCTCCTTACACAAGTCATGCTTAGCCCATACATATTTTGCTTTGCAACATTTTTTCAGATAGGTCTACGATTTTCCTACAAAAACACTTTGGTCAGTACAAACTTCTATGTGAATGTTTTTTCCATAGCATGTGGCCTGATAATTTCTGAAGCAGCTTATTAAACTAAGTTTTAAGTATAAGCACTGTCTTTTTGTGGCCTGATAAAGCTTTATGAATAGAAAGATTCTCCAAATGCAAGCTCAGCCATGGTCCAGGCAGTCCTGAGGAAGGGATCAGACTAACACTTCAGGGAATCCAGACCTCAGCCTAGTTATCCCCTCAGAAATGTGTATCTTAATTTCCTGCTACATGACTCCTGCATCTCTTTACAGATGCAGAAGGGCTTTCTAGAGTTTCTTATTCAGCCATCATAAATGCTGTCCTCAACTGCCTATTTCTTTGCTTTCAATGACAACTTAATCTGTGAACTTTAAAGCTTTTTCTTTGCATTTATGCTTTCCTTAAGATATTATTTGGGGTGTATTGTGAGTAAATATGGGAAGAAGAAGAGAAATAAATCATGGGATTTAATCCACTGGCTTTTCCACCCTGCCTCAATGTCTGTCCTGGATGAAGCAGCATGGATTTCTCCTGATTATTTCAAGTATGTAGGCTGGCCTTGTATTCAAGTGCAAATCAACCTCATTAATGTTGCATTAGAACATACGTGCCTGGTTTATCAGAAGAATTTACATCAAAAAATATAAATGTTACAAAAGCAGTATATCTTTAATATTACAATCCCACAGTATACTGCCTAGTTAGAAAGGCAAAATCTTAGAATCATAGAATGGTTTGGGTTGGAAGAGACCTTTAAAGATCATTTAGTTCCAACCCTCCTGCCATGGGCAGGGACACCTTCCACTAAATTAGGTTGCTCAAAGCCCCATCCAACCTGGCCTTAAACACTGCCAGGGATGGGGCAGCCACATCTTCTCTGGGCAACCTGTGCCACTGCCTCACCACCCTCATTGTAAAGATTTTTTTCCTTATATCTAATTTAAACCTACCCTTTTTTGGTTTAAGTCCATTTCCCCTTGTCCTGTCACTATAGACCCTTGTAAAAAGTTCCTCTCCAGGTTTCTTGTAGGCCCCCTTCAGGCACTGGAAGGCTGCTATAAGGTCTCCACTGAGCCTTCTCTTCTCCAGGCTGGATAAGCTCCACTCTCTCAGCCTGTCTTCATAGCACAGATCTTATGCTGATTAGTGTGAATGTGGACACTGACACTTGTTAAGAGTTACAATGAGAACTGACAAAAAAACCAGCCTTTTCCTCTCCATTTTCTCTGTTTGCCACAGCAGGACAGCAATATCAGTATCTTTTTGTCATATACTCCCTATACATTTTATAAGGCAATGGTAGGCTAACAGGAAAGAAATAGTGACTAATAATTTCATGTTTCTTTAGAGGAGTATCTGCCATGAATGACTAGCCAATAAAGTAGAATGGAAATTGAATTTTTTTCTCTGTCAGGAATAAATGAATAAACAAGAAAACTTTTACATGACCAGAAGATGAGCACTTTCAACACCAAGGGAGATGTCAGGTGGTTCACTGTATAAGTATTTTACTGTCTATCAAAAATGAATCCAGAGTCTTTATTCAAAGTAATAAATTGTTAGGTCTATGTCTAAGATGCATCATCATAGAATCATAGAATCATTTATGTTGAAATAGACCTTTAAGATCATGGAGTCCAACCATTAACGTAGCACTGGCAAGCCCAACACTAAACTCAGTGGCATATGTCCCCAAGTGCCACGTCTCCATGTCCTTTAAATAGCACCAGGGACAGTAACTCAACCACTTCCCTGGGCAGCCTGTTCCAGTGCTTGACAACCCATTTGGTGAAGAAATTTTTCCTAATATCCAATCTAAAGGTCCCTTGGCACCGTATCAGCTGATGTCTTTGCTTGTCAGCAAGATGAATCCTCCAATGTACTCTTCCTACTCTCAACCACATTATATGCTTTCATAAGCATATGAGCACACACCCATGTGTGCTTTGTACTTCCTACTTTAGATTAATTTCTTAATGTTCTAATTGTTAACAGAAGAGCCAGCTTAGTCTATTTTTTCATAGATAATGTTCTTAGATTGAAAGGAGTTCTTACTCATAATAATGTGCTTGTGAGGTCTTCTGCTGCCCTCCCTGTGTGGTACTCAGGTGGTTAAGAGCCAGAATCTAATCAATCATAAGATTTTACATCAACATAAGAAAATCACAAGGAGCTGAGGTAAGCTGAATAGAGTCACGTTCAACAATTTAAACTGGTTCCTGCTAGAAAAAGCAGGCCTTAGTCTTGAATTAAATCACCTCAATGGCATAAGAGTAGTTTGAAAAAGATATTATCATTAGGAGTATATTAACATATTCCCCATGCAGATATATGATTTTTTTGTTCTGTTATTTCAAAAGTAAAAGCAAAGCCGAAACTACACTGAAAATATATTGGACTGAAATGATGTAAATACAAATCAGTACCAGATCCCTCATCTATTCAAATAGAAATCCAAGTTAATTTTAAAGTAGAGGGGAAATCTACCATTTAGGATATTTTGCAGTGCCGCTATTGTTTCATAAACTTTCACGGGAGCCATTGCTAACAAAGATCTCTTAAAACACACCTTCTATACCCAAGAAGCCATGCCAAAAAACCCAACAGCTCTGAAGCATGGTACTTTCTGGACCTCTCTTCGGACTCTGAAGCTGACCACAGCAAACATGGACCTTGTAAAGAAAGGGAACGCGCTCAGCTTCCTCATTTGAAAGTGAGCTGTAGCTCTGGAGAACTGGAGAAGCAGTTCATTTCAGATGTCTGCCTGCAGAGAGAGCAATTTAGTGTCAGGTCTTCAAAAATGTGTGTCTGAGGACATGTATAATTTAGTCCTGAAGAAAAAGTGACAGTAATATCAAAAAAAGAGTCAGGAACGTAATTTTCTTGTTCCTTTCATCATAGGAACTCCCAAGCCTTTTCATTTCAAGTTCAGAAGGAAATGCAACCGGGGCTGCAGGTTATTCCCTCTGCCGCATTCCTCCCAAAATGCTGTGAGCTTTCAGGGGCACTCCACAGCCCTTTGCAAATGTTTTCAAAAAGCTTTTGCCTTTAACACCTAGGCAAGGTGGCACGAGTAGCTTCATCCACACACTGTTCTCACAGTAAGCAAATAGTCATCAACATATTCATTACTAAAGTGCTCTTTATGAATTAAGTTCTTACCTGTCAGTGTGACCATGCATGTCATTTCTAGTGATGAAAGAGATGCAGTTCCTTACTCCAGACGTTTTTACTGTCTAACTCTTATTTACCTGCAATGTTTACGGAATCTCGATAGCTTGCCCAGGTAAACCGCGATAAGCGAAAGTGCTGAACATACTCATTGCTATGCAAAGCATACTGAACAGTGGTGGTCATCACCAGTTTGGTAATTATTCCTCCATTTTGTCATTTCAATATGCCTCTGATGTTGCACAAAAAGCTCTGCTTCTCAACTATATTTATGGGTATTCTCAGCTGTTTGCAGTTAGTGTGTAGCTCAAATTAATACTTCCTCCTCTCTGACACAGAAGGAGCTGCATTCTAATACTGTCTTTATTATTTTCTATCAGATTCCATATATCTGCATTAAAAAAAAAAAAGTAAGTGTAAATCAAGGAAGTAGTGTTGGAGGTCCATAAAATGTGAGACCATGAAAATGTCATCACTGTACATTTTATTTTCCCATCTACTCTGAATCTCCCATATGTTGTTAGTTTATTTATGGCTGCAATGGTGGTTTGGGATACCTTATTTTTTAAGAGGTAGCCCGGCCCAGACCTCCAGCTCCACTTTCATGGTTTAGATTGTATTTGGAATGGTTATTTCAGCTTGCCTCTTCATATGCAAGCTCATGTCCTTTTGTCAGTCCCTGTGGCAAGCTCAGCACATGTACTGAGTATTGTTAATTGTGTTTTTTCCAAGTCTAGAAAAATCACTGTACCTTGGTCACATCATTTCTATGTATTTTAACTATCTTCAGTGACCAATGCTATTTTTCCTTTGACCAGAGCAGGCAGTAACAGTCTTCATAGAAGACCTTGGCAAATGAAAATCACATTGTACAATTTATTTCAGTCCAGCCATGTGTGAATTATTTGTATGAATTGGTTTGCCTTGCAAAAAGATGGAGCAGCTATCAACCTGGGTCTTTATTTTCTATTACAATAAAATTTGTATCAAATTCTGGTCAGGGAATTTTACTCCCCCCCTAATGGGAAGTTAAACCTAGTTCTATTTTGGCTGTTTACTCTTGAATCATAGACTGCAGTCAATACAATCACAACACTTGATTCAGCCTGCAAAAAATAATGGCAATTATATCTCTTCATTTCACCAATGAAATAATTGCTTTTTCTCTTATTCTATGATCCTCAGCTTAATAATGGCCTGCAGGACTCATAACTTCTGTCTGCAAGTCCTTTATAGGCTGAAGGAAATAATCCAGATCAATTTCAACAGTTCTGTGATGCCTCCATGAATGAAACGCTGCTTTCAATGTTATATTAAGACAAATATTTTTCAGATGTATGCTATTGTGTACTTCAAGGTAGTAACTCATCTTCTTTAACAGAAGTTGCCACAGATTTATTACAATTTATCTGAAGGAAGGAAAGTGTTCTTTGTGCAGCAACTGAGGAGTGCTGTGTGTATGCATGTGTTTGTGTGTGTGTAAACCAGGTCTTCTTCTGTATTTCTGTAACAACTGTTGATAGAGGGGAGAATTAAGGGAACAATTGAAACAGACAGAAGGTAGTTCCATCAGATTGTTCTTCAAGAGGTGGACAGAGCCATTGCAAACAGTCTTCCAAACTCATTTATTGTGCCAGCCAAGACAAATATCACAGCTTATATCTAACATCTGAAATGTCAGTCCAAAGAAATGATAGATTAGTAAGGCCATGAACAAAATAGTAGAGAAAAATTGAAATATAATGATGCTAGAGCCTTAATCCAGGTTGCAGAAAATGAAGCTGGAATGGAAATAGCAGGAAAGTTTAACATAGGTTCCCCAAATGGGAGAAAAAAAGATTCATCCTGCTCTTTAACATAAGTATCAGTGTTTCATCAGTTCTTTGATGGAGTTCTTTGAATTTAGTGCTACCTAGACTGTTAACTTCAGACAATTTGAGCTTTCATTTGTTACCTGTACTGTAACTTGTATTTTGGGAATAACTCATGAAACAACAAACAATGTACTATGCACCACTATAATCATTGATAACGATATTCAGCATGTATATATTTTCCTTCCTCATTGTGGATATGATAAAGTTAATCCAGTACTTTCTACATGAACTGCTGCAATACTCAAAGCAAAAGTACAATACATTCTCAAACATAAGTGTGCTGATAGAAAATCTAGCATTGCAGAGTTCATTTATCAGAATATGTCACCTTGTGGGTGGTGTAAATACGGAAAGAATTGTGACAAAGGCACTTGTCACACAGTCAGAGTCATGTCTGATTCAACACACTACATTTTGAAATGCAAGAAGTATTCAGCAACGATTCACCCTATGTAATGTGTAATAGAAAGGATCCCACCAGAAAAAAAATATTACCATAAAAAATGCGTATAAAAAAAATTAAAGAGCCTTATTATTCATACTGTGTTGTTGAGTTAGGATTCTTGACACATGATGCATGATGTAGTACTGACTAAGGAGGAACAAGCAGACAGAAGGTAACAAAAATCACAAGGCAGTGGCCAGGTGATGTTCAGATGCAGGGGATGGGAGGAAGATGTGCAGATGGTGAGGGTGGAAGGGACATGTCCATGAGTCAGCCCCTATGCTTTGCTCTCCCTGGAAGGAGAAGCACAGGCTGGACAGCAGACATGACCAGGCTGGCTCCCAGCACCTGCTCTCTTTCCAGGAAAAATACTGTTGGTCACTCTGGCAAAAACTCAAGACTCCAAGATAGCCACACAGTTGTCTGAAAGATTAAAGCTTTGTACAGCCTTATGTGGTATGAACATATCCAGTGCCTCCAGACCACATAAAGAAAACAGCTCACCTAGGCTAATGCATGGCATAGGCTCACACTTTTTTCTTCAAGTATTGTGGTGGTTAGTCTAAATCAGCATCTTAGTCTTACATTGCCTTACAAATGAAATGCATTTGCTGAGAATACTTGGGTATAAAGCACAATAAAGTCTATGCTTAATTCATAGCATCGACCTACCTTATGAGACCTTATTATGAGACCTCTCTTACTATGAGACCTTAGCTCAAAATGATGCTACACCCTTTTTGGTGCCATCTTTCAGTACTTGAAGCTAGTTATTTCTCAGTCACACCTAAAGCAATGATGAGAACAAGCATATTTCATCTTGTTCTTTCAGTAGCGCTAACCTCGCATGGAGGAGGAATCACCTTCTTCTTGGTACTGCAATAGTCACAAGTACACAACATTGTTTGGAAGCGTTGAAGAAATCTGACATATATTGATCCCCTTCCCTGTTGATTCAGATTCCTCCACTGGACTCCCCTGTGCCCTTACCAGACCTGCCAACAGGCTAAACTTGTCCATAAACATCTACTGAAATACTCTCAAACATGGAAAACATTTCTATTGCGATTCTTCACATCTCTTTCTTGCATCCTAACAATAAACAAAGAAACAAATAAATATAGCCTGGAAAGCCAGGTTCTCTTTTGTCATGGCACTTACAGGCACAGCACTGGACAAAACACCTCTTTTTTTCAGATGATATCCTAAAAGGTACTGCCACCTCAGATTCTATTGCATCATCAGTTTGGCAGCTTTCTTCACAGTTAGAATTAGTGATAGAGGCCTCAGCTTAAATGAGCATTTGCTTTAAGTCTCACTGAGTGCTGGGGGATTTAAACACATACTTACAGTTAAATACACGCTTCTTCTGCCTTTTCACAATGCCACTTCTATCACTTCTGTAAGTATGTATGTCTTCATTAGAAAAAACAGATTTGCTTTCAACAGAGAGGATTTGAAGCTGCTCTTCAAATTTTTATACCAGCATCGATTTCTAGTTCAAGTTGCTTTATGAAGAGTGACTGGTAAAAGCATCATATGTCACAACTTAGTGGGAGGGGAAAGAAAGAGTAAGCAAGTAATAGGGAATATGTGATTTTACAGATTTACAAACCACTGTGACAGGGAAATGAGACCAAAGTTGAAAACTCCCTGTCAGCATCTCCACCTCTTTTGAGCTGGAGCAGACTGAATGTAAGTTCATCAGCCATGCTCAGCTGACTTAGGAAGGCAGGGAAGGAGATGCATCTTTCAGATGAGAGGCCATGGATCATTTTTAGCTTGGTAAGTCAGAACAGAAAATTCTAACTTCATCACAAGTTCATAACCAAGTTCAATTCTGAACCCCTGATTAAAACTAGTGCAGGATGCACTGAACAACCTCCAGCTCGGTCCTGATTACTTTCACAAATTCTGATCTTGAATGCAATCACAAAACCCATGCAGTATCACTGGTTTATGCTATAATTCATTTACCCATCATTTAACTGCACTCTTGTCCCAAGATTATGTCTAATTGTGTCCCCTCCCAACCTCTTGTGCACCCCAATCTATTCACTGTAAGGGTCGAGTGCACAGAGAAGGATTCGATGCTGTGCAAACACTGTTCAGCAGTACCTAAAACGTTAGCGTGTTACCAGCATCACAGAAGCTGCTATGGAGAAAATTATCTCCATCCCAGCCAGACCCAGTACAAATACTTTGCATCAGCAACTACCCACTGGTAGATGATCCTAACTCTGGCCTACCTGGCAAATGCACGAGTCCTTTCAGTCTGCCCTTTGGCAGTCCCATGCTTTCCACTGTTATCATATGTTACATTTTCAAAACAAAGACAAATGCCTCTCAGCTCTCCATGTAGTGACTGCAAGACAAATTGCTTTTGCAATGAACAGATGTAAATTGCTTGAAATTAATTTTTCTAATATGGCCTGGTCCTGCTTTCCTGGACAGAATCTTCTGTTTCTAATGGAAGCTCTCTATAGGAATTTGCCTGTAGTGGAGCCATTTCAAACTTTCACATCTTAATAAAACAGTAAAATTAGATGGATTTCCTGTCTTCAGTTCACTCACATAGCTACGACAAATAGGTTTAACTTGTCCAATTAAGTTCTACGCAAAAGCTTCTCTCTAAGTAATTTGCACTTGATGCGAACTATTTCACTGTCACGGAAATAGTAGCTTCAGTGAGGGTGACAGTGGGATAATCTCCTTTAAAGTCACTGGAGTTGCAGTTGGTCGCATCAGGCAGGCTTAGTGAAACCCCTAATGTTAACTGGAATTTGCAAAGCTTCAGTAGCTCTGGGCAACAGGATGGCTCAGGGTCTTGGGTTCCTATCTGTCTATTTATAAAGTGACAGTTGCCATGGTATCTGAGCACCACTGGCAAGGCAGCTTGTTGCTGCAGGCCTAGAAACAGCACCCAGCCTAGCTGAGCTCTTAAAGTACTATCATGCCAGGGCTGTTCAACAGCATGTATGCACTGGCCCAAAAATAAAATGAGTTAATTTGAAGTTGGGTTCTCTAGAAGCTGTGATTTTGCATTTCAAGAAACTGCTGAAAGCCAAAAAGTCCAGTTCCTTGTTTGCTGGGCAAGTTGTGTTGCAAAAGAAAGACAGATGTTACCTGGACTGCCAGCCATGTTAAAGAATTAAAAGACCACCGCTGCTCTCTTTTGGGATGACTCACAGCAGTTTACATTCAGGTGCATGATATAAACACAGTCACAGCACTGTATCCCTTTGGAGTTGTAGGCATAGCAATGCTTTCCGAAGAACCTCTCTCTGAACAGGCTCAGGCATGACCTGGAAAGCAGAGTGCTCAGACCTGATGAGCCAGCTGCACACTAGTTACGAACAGGTACTAGAGTACCTTATGACAAAAACTCAGGTGCCTATATACAAACCGGACATACATGAGTTCACCACACAGGGGGGCTACACACAGGAGGCTGACAGCTGGAGAGTAGCTCATCAGAAGGGAAAAGAGGCAGTGGGCACAAACCAAAATAAGAGACATTCCATTTAACTACAAGGAAAAAACGAAATAAATTACTGTGAGGGTAATAAAATACTGGAACAGGTTGTCCAGAGATGATGTGCAGCCTCCACCTCTGGAGACATTCAAACCCAACTAGGCACAGCTCTGAGCAATCTGTTGTACCTGACTCTGCTAGACGTGCCCACCAGCCTCAGTGACTGTGGTTCTGTTACCCTCCTGGATTGCACTTAGTTTCTAGGTGCCTAAGCTCTTCCACATTAAGAGATGTGGAAGAGTTAGCTATCCTGTTCTGACTGCCAACCTACAAAAAAGGGGCAATGCTTGCTTATTTTATAAAAATTACAGTGAAAGGGCAAAAATGCCAGTTAATATCATACTTATCCCGATCTTTGAGTGAAATTTTACTACAGAACAAAATTAACATTATGGTTGAACATTTGCAAAAGCTAATGAAATATCTGCACAACATACAAAACAAGTCGTAGCACACCATTATTCTATGTCACATGACCAGAGAGACACTGTGCGTGAAGCAAATTCTCACTTTTCAACGTTACCAGAAAAAGAACCTCCTGCAAATCTGAAGACTGCAGAAAAAATCATGCCAGCAGAGGTAAAGAACTTCTAGGGAAGGAGAAATGGCTGGCTTTCAGCTTAATTCAGCTAACGTGTTTCAATTAACCCAACCTAAATAACATATTTTCCCTATTGAAAGTGCAAGTTAGCACATTTTATTTCATTTTCACTGGGTAAACTGATGTTTAGATAAAGCTTAACAAGTCCGGCACCTGTATCACTTCTTTTTTCAAAAACCTTAGACATCATGTGTAACAACTCTGAGATGAGCATCTACAAGGATTGTTTTTCTCTGTTGAGGAAGCACGTCGGGATGATGCGTGCCCAATTTTCAGCACCTGCAGACTTGCCAGAATTTTACCTTAGAGCTTGTTTATACATGCACCTTCCTCCAGGCACCACCCAATCGGTCATAAACAATGGAAACAAGATGAAAGTCTGCCTGTTTCCATCTACACAGTTTGCCAGCTCAATTTAAATCACTCTGCAGGGTGAAACCACCAGTGAAAATGAGAACATCTGAGTTCTGGTCAGCTTTGAATTTGCTCACATTGCTTCTCAAGAAACTGCTTCTCAGCCCAACTATCTTCCTGGTGGCTGAAGAAGGTGAAATGAGACATTTGAAAGATTTGTCAGCATCTGTGAATGAATGAATCACTTACAGAAACATTAATGTAACTGGAACACTAAAAATCATGGTTTAGCTAACCAAATACATGTAGCTGCAAGCAAATCTGAAAATATTATTTCTGTTAAGTTGTGGCATAGATACCCCATTTTAATAAGTAGGTTTTGCCTCATTAGATTGCTTCTTTGGAAATGAGAAATTTGCTTTAACTACATTGTTTTGAATTGCTGGGGGGAAAAATCTATCAACCACAAGGTGCCCTGCTGCTGAACTCAGCCAAAAAACTGTTAATAACTCCAGCAGATGTTTCTGCTTTTTAGGCAACAGGACTCTCTTTCTCCCACTGCTCTTTTTCAAAAGCAGACACAAATATGACTGAATTCCAGTATCCTCCACAGCTACTGCTAAAGCAAAACCTAATGTTAGCCAGTCAGTGGGGATACAACTTGGGTGCACAAAGTCAGTGTGAGAGCAAAAATTGGTCTCAGTTCATTTACTCTGGTGAGCACTGATATTGTAGCCAAAAAAAAAACTTTCCTTGTGAGAAAGATTGTAAGATTAGACACATATTTCCATGATGAACAGTCTGCACTTCAAAAAATGTCGACCATTAAGGCAGCCTTAATTATTAAGGCATTGTCTATTGTTGAACACATGGTCACTCATTCAACAACTTTCTCACAAAAGAGAATGGGCTGTTAGATTCTCAGCACAATATTGCTTCCTTTCTTTGATTTCCGGATGTTTTTTCATGCTCTGGCCTTCAGGGTTCTGCAGTACTGGGAATATGTTTTATAAACACTACATCTCTGTCCTGTACTTGAGCAAGTCTTGGCACTGAAGTGCTCAGACACTTATTATCAGCACCTCCATACTGTTGAAAACCTGAAATCTTAAACTAAATGTCTGTTGTATGTTTTTTCTAATGAGAAGGAGAAATGATGAAAGAAAGATTTTGTTTCTTTCTTCTTGGAAAAAGAAAACAGACATTCTACTGTTAACAGACATTCTTAAAGCAATGAAATAAAGGTGTCAACATATTAATGGAAAAAATGTATTGCATACTTCATATCCATAAACAAGGAAGAGGTGTCTGTATGCTTCAAGAAGGGCAAAACAAAAGGCTGATTCCTGACTTAATATGTATTCTGCTGATACTTAAAAAATAACAATGGTCTAGCCTCAGCAGCACATCATTATTTACCAACTGCACTACTTGGACACAAAAGTGCTCATTTTATAATATCCTGTCAGAGGTTAAGAATTGTTAGAGTATTTTGGATTTCATACTGACTTTCAAACCTAATTTCCAAACTAAGTAAGGTCCATGAATCTGTCAGAAAAGACACTAACACACAGAGGAGTAGTTCTGGTGGCTGAAACCGTGGGAGTAGTAGTCTCAGTCTTACAAAATGACTATTGACATTATTTCCAAGGTTTCTGCTGAGCAACTTGTATTCAGATGGTGCTCAATGTTGTTAATACTCAGTCCTGTGCAAATTGGTGTTTGCTGTAGTCACACTAAGTTACATTTCCAATCCTAAACCTTTAAAAAGAAAAAAAAAAAGTGCTCAGCTATGAAAACTTCCCTTTCCTGTGCAATGGCAGGTGTATCAGAAAAAGCAAAATGACATAGTGGATCAAAACCCCCTCCATTC
The DNA here is from genome assembly GCF_000696875.1 of Nestor notabilis. NCBI lineage: Eukaryota > Metazoa > Chordata > Aves > Psittaciformes > Psittacidae > Nestor > Nestor notabilis. The sequence goes on along the minus strand of NW_009925898.1, from coordinate 18,669 downwards.
ACTATGCTTAGAAAAATATTATGCGGAAAAATAGTAAGAAATTACTGACATTAGGGAAAAATAGCATAGAACACATTCTGATCATATTTGGAAGTATAGTTATGTCTCAAAGCCAAACCCCTTTTTCCCTTTTTCTTTCTAGAAAATCTTCCAGTTCTGAGAAACACACAACATATCTTGTAATTTCTTTTAGAAGAGTGCAAATCCAACTTTTTAAAAAAATGGAATTACATTTTCTGGACAAAATGTGAACCTGTTAGGCAAATCATTTACACCAGCTGTGAAGCATTAGAGTTATTTACATTAGGGAACTACTTACAAATCATTGTGGGAAAACAGCAGTAGCCTCATTTTATCACTACACTACCCTTTCACCACTTCAGTGATACACAGCATATGTTGGGCCACCAAAATTCTAAAGCAGTCTGAGCAGATAACTTCTACCTGTAACCAAACCTGTCATTCAATGAAGAAACAAAGAATAAATGTGGTTTGTAGCTCAGCTATGAATATTTAATACATAAATCCAGTTCTTGAAAGGTTCAAAAAGCTGTATGAGCATCTGCATTATAGTGGAAGCATCTTTGACTTTCTGCTTGCATTTAAAGCACACCTTATTGTTTTTCTTATTTTAAACCATGGTGAAGATTAAAATAGATAGATTTTGGCACTTTTTATAAACTCCAAATATTTCCAGTATTTGCAGCACATTACCTAAGAATATCTGAACTATGGGAAGCCTTAGGAATGGCTAAGTGACTGCACTGAAGAAATATAAATTAATCAAATAATTTTAGATGTTGAAAAGAATAAATTAAATTTAGACTTTATTATTTTATGATAATATTGTTACTAGCATCATATCAAGACTGGCATAAGTTCCTACATCATGTTACATTACTGTTGCATAGCATCTAGGCAACTTAAAAGAATATTGTATTTTGATTGAAGTTATATAGCTTATAGCTATATTCAAGATTTTTACATCAGCCTGATTAATAATAGAGAGAGAAACAAGCAGCCTTTCCAGAACTTTATCAAGAAATCATGGGAATTTTCCCAAGCAATTTCCCATACCTTGTGTAACTGTGGTTTGTAAGCACAAAGAATATTCTTGTTTGGGGAGAGGATCACGTCTTTGCTGTCACTTCTATGAGCTAGTAAGCTGGGTCTGAAGCACTAATTTCTTCACTCTTCTTAAGAGAAATCGTGAGAAAATATTGTACAAGCAGATGAATGGAGAATACTATGAACAACTAGACTACCTTTTGGAGAATGGCAGGCATTGTTGGCAGAAAAATATTTGTTTGGATGTTGCCAAATTCCCTTTTTTTTTTCTTTTTTCTTAACAGGTCAAATACAATTGTAGCCTCAGAGAACAACATTTTGATACATTTCTGGTATATATACTTCACATTCATCAGTTATTATTCTTCAATGCAGAATGCAGAGCAGAAACATTTTTGTTAGGGATTTCAAGGTCTCTTTACCACGTACGATGCAAAGAACTTATCTTCATGTATTCTGAAAGGTGCAATAAATCAATTCGCCACAGATTACAGCAACTCTACCACTATAATATCAGTAGTACCATGACCCCTGCTCTCATTCATGTCAAAGCTTTCCTAACAGCTCCTTACACATACTCATTATTCCTTGCTGCAATGTGCGTATCAGGGAATCTTTGTAAATGAGTAAGTAGCATGTAAAATGGATGTTAAAAAGAGACTGTAGAGTATTTCTCAAAGCACTTGCCTAAAACCAGACCATTTGAGAATTAAGACCCTGAATTATGGCCCTGCATCATTACTACACATCTTCTTAAGCATTCCTTTATATCAACAAATGCTGGCAATTTATGAGTGAAACTGCAGACTCAGCTTTGAAAAATTAATATTTTTATTTGGAATCGGCTGAAAAGGAATCCAGTTTGGGCAAACTTGGTGCAGAATGGGCTTGACCTCCAAGCTAGCAGCTGTGAGGACTGCAAGATAGGACAGGATGACCTGCAGAGAGGGAAGCGGTGTGCTGCATATGATCATCCCGTGATACATTCTCCCAGCAAAATGGAGAATGCTCTCTTGGCAATGAATAGACTTTTTGTTTAAGATGTGATAAAGCCAATCAAGCTTGAAGGGAAGGAAACTTTATAATCACATCCTGTGTTCTACTCATATTCCCTAGTGAGCATACAACAAAGTGCAGATCACTCTTCCAAGGAGGATCACAGTGAGGAGACCATCAGTGGACCAGCAAAGAAGATTTCTTGGCAAGAATTTGACCGGCTGCACGTATGACAACACTGGAGTTTATACTAACACCTTAGTGCAAATTTTTGTCCCTAATGGTTGTACTTGGATAAATTCTTAGACAAGTTATACCAGGAATACATGGAGCATAACAGCTCCAGCTGCTGTAAACGGAAAAGAAATTTATTTCTACTGAAGAAATATAAGTTCACTGGTGAAAAGCAAAGCACGATTGTATTTATTTTTCCAAAATAACACCATTAGGATATTTTGTAAAATTATTACAGCAAGACATCTCACATTCTAAAATTCCTTGAACTTCAGAATTCACTTACAAAACTCTATAGATATTTCCTAAATTTATACATAAATATTCGCTGAATAACATTATTTTATTTCCATTTCAGGGAATCATACAAATCTGTTTACTCCATTAATGACTTTTCTTAATAGGTATCTATCCCTACTGAAGCTTCTTCCAATTTAGAAGGAATGACATCATCAGCAATATTAAACACTTGGGTCTATACGGTATATTGAGACTTACATGCTACATACTCAAATGAATTTTTAAAAAGCTCAGTCAGCTGAGTTAATTCTCTAATCATACACCTGCTTCGTTTAGGCTCCAAGCTGCAAATCTGTAAACTTGTCAAATGTTACATAATGCAGGCAACCCTACTGAAATCACAAGGACTGTGCTGTGTGAGCAGCAGTTTACATGGGCTTAAGTCTGAGGCCATTAAGACTGCTTCCACTTGCAAATTTGGGTGCTTGGTGTAGTCTAGGATAAGAGAATTCAAACTGCAACAGAAATATCTGGAATTTCAAATATCTTTTAAATGTAAGCTGTTGACTTCAGATGACTGTTTTGTTTCCTGGGGCAGGGGTAGGTCCATAATATGCAGAACCTGTTTTAGTTATGTCTAATACTGTCACTAATTGAAAGCTGAATTTTCTTTGCTTTTTTTGTGGAAGGTCATTTTTCTACCATGACAAATTTTGTCAGCTTCAAGTGAAAGATAAGCTCCTTTAAAATCACACTTACAAAAAAATTTGCAGCAAAACCTACCGCACTTTCTAATGTAACAGTCAGAAAATCAAAATAGCACATGTTGCTAGATTGGGCCTCCATGTATCTTCACATCAGGAATAAGAGACAATGCCTCCTTTTCCTCAGTTCAGTTGTACTTCTTAGACACAGCAGTTCTCCAAATCAGACTGCTACTCAAATAACGGACAAAGAATTCCAGAGCCTTATTTTAGAGCATGTTGTCCTCTTTAGTGAAAGGCTACTGAATTGTATTAGCTATTGCTGTATCTAGACACATGAAACTGGCTGTTGGCTCTGCCTTAGTTTTACGACTGCAGTTCAACTTACAAAAAGAATTTTGCTGGGGCATATGGTTTTAAAATGAAAGAATGTGCAATGGAGTCAATTATAAGCAAGCAATTCATTAAAAATAACTTTTTTGGCTTAAAGAATATTTGGAAGCAGATGAGGTGCTCTTCATGCACACTTTTCTGTCTTTATTTTACAATATTAAAAACTACTTTTGGAATAAATAGTCTAATGAAATAACTAAAAACTCCTTGCACCAAACATAACATTTATTTTCATTTATTTTGACTTGGCAATAGAATTCCAACGCATAAGCATTTTCAAAAGGAAAATATTTCAGGAATGTCAGTTTTTTACAGGTTTGTTGGATTTTTTTATTTTTTTTTTTTTAGAATATTTTCTAAACAGTATTTGAAGCTTTGAAATTATTAATTTTTTTTTCTAAAAAAAAAGTTTCTTGATATTCACCTAGCTTTAGAGTACCAGCAAATGAAACAACCTTGGAAATGTATAGAACATGACAAGAAAATAGATCTTAAGTAGAAGGAAGTTTGTAACTATAGGATTTCACCTGAAACATGAGGAGATTTAAAGCTTTTCCACTTCATTAGATCTGTGCATGTTGCTCTTCAGATGGATCTGCAGCTGAGTGTGCCACCAGTAAAAATCACTGCTGGAGCTGCTATGATGGACAAGCCAGTCTCTTGGAAAGATTTTATTAATTTTGTGCTCTTGGCTGAGTACAAGGCATAACAAGTGTTAAAAAGGGAGCAGTCATTAAGATTACAGTTGAGACATGATTAATTATCCTGTCTCTTGTCACCTCTGCTTGACTGTCACCTTTCCCCCTGACCTGCTTCTATTCTTATTTCCCCAGCACTCTGTGGACCACATTCTCATTGGTGACATCAGTGATGCTGAGATCAGAAACTGGCTCCTTGCCTCTGTTTTTCCCTTGCCTTCCCTCTAATTTGCCTTTCCCTGTGCTTCTCTTCAAAGACTCTTCGCTGCAGCTCCCAGTGCTTTGCAGGTATCCTTGACTACAGCTCACATTCCCCAATCTCTGGCCAGCTGGAGCAGCTCCCTGGTATGATATAATCCAGATCAAAGGTAGAGGGGCAATTGGCAAACGAAACACTTGTTGGCACATAACAGAAGTGACTCGGCCGCTACTTGGTCCCCTCTTTTCAGACTTAAATTTGGCCAAAAAGTAGTTGTGGGTGGTGGATCTTGAAGACAGCAGCTTGTGCGTCATGGTGAGCTGTACCAAGTAAAACCAAAAAATGGCGCTTCTGGAACTGGATGTAGTCACATATTTACCCAATCAGCAACGCAGCTGCAAGGCAAAACCAGCACAGCCTGATGCTGCAGCAGATTTGTAATGTGCCTTTTAGAGATGGCACCAAAAATGGTCTATGATCAGATGGATACCAGAACTTCTATTGATTGGAAAGAAAATTGCAGAGTATCTTAAAAAACCTTTAAAAACATAAATTGCATAATTGTAACTCTAACATGAAGTTTGTACTGCATTTATATATAACCCATCTGGAGCAGGTTCTAGCCACAAACAAAGCCACTATGTGCACAGTGATTTAAGCATGTTTACAAAGCTTGTATTTGAAATCAAAGTACAGCCTCCTACAAACATTTCCACTCCATGAAGTTATTCAGCAAGTTGCTACAAGGATAAGTTACTATTTACTTTCACTATCTATTCTTGGAAGACTTGTTTTTTAAAGAATTTTTTACTAAATGGAAACTAAATTTAAACCCACGAGTTTTTAAAAAACCTACCTGTTGTAATTTTTGCTGACAGTGGTTGTTTCACAAAATGCCTTCAATATATCCTTGTTCTTCTGATCAACTAAAGAATGCAGTTTATTGAGCTGCAAGGGGAAATTCACCATGTCAATAAAGATTCAATATTCCTACCAGTTAGATTACTAGATAAAGAGTTGACCTCTTGTGCTGAACATATTTCTGCCACCAGTTTGTTCCTTCTTTTAGGAAAATTGCATGCTGCCTTTGTGCTTTCAAAGTGGGGATTGTCTATCTTGCAAAAATTTGGGTGCTTGGCCAGATTACATTTGCAACACAAGAGGATTATTCTCCACAGTATACTTGCAGACATAAGGAAACACTGGGGGAGAAAATTCTTCACCGTGGCATGCTGAGCCAGAAATTCTACCATCATGTGTCAACAGAGCTCCATATGCCAGGAGTACATAATAAGAAGGCCAGTGTTAGGGATCTGAACAGGAGTGTTGGTACAATTTACTAACTCAGTTTAGCATCCAATGCAAATTAATGCTGCTTTCTTTAACCAAAGGTACAAAAGGAATAAAAGTATTTCTCAGGAAGAGAAAAATGTGGTAGCTATGTGCAGTATAGTTCCAGAACACTTTGGCAGCAATTCACTTGCTGTTACTTAAGTTAAAAATGAAAGAATTCCAAAGAGGGATAAACCCACATCACATGTATACTTTCAGAAACAAAGTAGGAAAGGTTCCACCCATGACATTTCAAGTCCCAGATGCACTAACATCTCTGCCAATTCTTGAAATCAGTGCTTTGTTTTTCCAAAGGGGTCTCTGTCAAAGCCTCCTCACTAGACAAAATCCCAGTAGAGCTGCAGACCTCCACTCCTTTTTGATCTGTGGGTTGTACTGGTCACTTGCAAGGCTTGTGGTAACTACCACAGTCCTTTTCACAATAAATTTTCCACTCACCAGTGCCTGCTAATAGCCAGAATATTTCTCAAGTGACATGTAAAACAATGTAAAAGAAACAATGCACCCACATGTTGAATAACCCTGCCTGAAAAATGGCACTTTGGTAATTACTGAAATTTGAGGTCTTCTCTGAAGCATGACGTCCTTAGTTACCATTGTTTTAACTGTAACAGAAAATAACAAAGTGTACCTAAACCAAGGTAGAATGGTGAGAGAGTTACTTGTTTAAAGTCTTGCTTACTTTAATCCTGAGATCAAACTCTAACCTACAATAAGACTCTTTGCAGGATGTTCAAAAAACACCTATCACATGAAACAATGCATAAAAATTAGTTTTGAAGTTATATGCCAGCTACCAGAAAAAGCTGTAGCAGCCACCAGGAGGCAAAAGAACTGGCTCAGTCATACATGCTTCCCACTAGCTGCCAGGAATCTCTGTTTCACATTCCTTGGCCCAAATGTTTTCCCACCAATGAGTTTTAACTCTTCTTATTTCTCATTCCCATTATGGCCTCTCTCCCATTCTTAACTCCTCTTGTGCTTCCTTTAATGCTCCCTGCCTTTCCTTTGCTCCTTCCTCAAATAAACAAAATTCCATTTTTGATTCCAGACAAACCATGCATACCAGCTAGAAACACAGTAGTAAGCTAACAGGTTTCATTTACATCTGCAAATTTTAAGGTAAATTTTAAAAAGAGAAAGAGAGAGAGAGAACATAGAAACTAAGTACAGGAAAGAAAATGGGCATGTAGGAGGAGCAACCTTCTCTACTGGCATCCTTCAGTCTTCAAAATGGCAAAAATTTTGCTTGTTTGGTGAGTGACAGAACAGGGAGTAGTGAATAGCTATGGATATACTAGCAATGCTGATAATGGAGCCTCATCTCCAGATTTAACAGACTAATACAGTACTACAACCTGTAAATGTTATACTCTGACTACACAGCAGTGAAACTCACTGTCTCCATTATATTTGGGTTGTTCCTCAACAATTCATGAAGCTCTGATAACTTTCTTGTGAAGTGGTTCATAGACTGAGATACCTTGCTGTTATTTACCTTACTCCGCATAAGAAGGACATGGAGCAAACCCAGAGGAGGGCCACGATGATGATAAGGAGGCTGGAGCACCTCCCATATGAAGACAGGCTGAGAAAATTGGGGCTGTTCAGTGTGGAGAAGAGAAGCTGTGTGGAGACCTCATAGCAGCCTTCCAGTATGTGAAAGGGGCCTACAAGGATGACAGAAAAAGACTCTTCATCAGGGACTGTAGCAACAGGACAAGGGGTAATGGGTTTAAACTGAAGCAGGGAATGTTCAGGTTCAATATAAGGAAGAAGTTCTTTACTGCGAGGGTGGTGAGGCACTGGAACAGGTTGCACAAAGAAGCGGTAAATGCTCCATCCGTGGACCAGGTTGGACGGGGCTTTGGGTGACATGGTGTAGGGTGAGGTGTCCCTGCCCATGGCAGGGGGGTTGGAACCAGATGATCTTAGGGTCCTTTCCAACCCTAAACATTCTATGATTCTAGATAGTCTGATCCCTTTCTTCCAAAATTCTTCATGTGGTGACAAACACAGGTTTACAGACCTGCTCTGCAGGAAAACTTGCCAGGCAACATGAATAGCCTGGAGTCTGTTCAGCCAGCCAATTGTTTTTGAGTGGGCAATTTCTATTTAACTTTTGGGATGGTTTCAGAATCTAACATACTACTGGTCCATTTAGGGTTAACCTTACAGTTTGGGTCTGTCCTGTGTATGGATTTGTGCTACACCTTGGCTCTCAGGGGCCATTTGGGAAAATCCTCAGTGTAGTGGCTTCAGAAGCAGCCACGGGTGTGCATTCTCTATTTGGATTCCTCTGAATTCAGCTCTATCCTAGGTTCTAGAATGCAGCCTGCTCAGAATCTTGCAAGTGAAAAGGACTAGCTTTCAGCCAAGGCAAAGCAGGCACCAACTTAGAACAGCAGACTACCTGCTTTGTCTGGGATAAGACAGCAATAATCATGTTAAGACAGCAGCCTATACAATCTGAAGGAGTCAGTTTTACTTCCTACTTGCATAACCTTGGCTTCAGAGGAAAAAGTTGAGGAATGCAAGGCAGCAGCAGAAACGAATGTGAATAACAAAAGTAATAAGACTTCATTTTCTCCTAGCTGTCCTATGCAATGACAGAAGTAGCAACCTTAGTCCCTTCTCAGCAGCCTAATAGGCAGGACAGTAGCTGGCAGTAGCAGAGCAGATATGGGAAGAAGAGCTAAAAGAGAGATGAGAGACAGACCTCTAATCATTACTAATTAATCAAATTAATTATTTTTTCCATTGCAAGAACCATTATCACTCTCCCCAAAACAAGAGAAGTTATGATTATAAATCCCAATATGTTAACAATGTACGACTCTTAAGTACAAACCAGCTCCCTTTGCTTACTGTGATCCAGGATAACAAATGCTTTGCAAGAGATTTTTAGAGATTTCCATGTCTTGTACACCTTTTTTTGGCCTTACAACTGCATCTCCAATTACACTGTTGCTAGCTTGCTTTATTTTGTCATTATATCCCTTAGAATTAGGGCTATATTAATGTATTTCTTTGTAACCAATTACATTAGTTTCCTTGTTCTGGGGCTCTTTTACGTAACAGTCCAGTAGTGTCTTCCAGTTATCTTGCAAATGTGACCCTATTTGGTTACTGTGGGGATGGTTGTTTTATTACTCTTCTGTCCCAGACTTCTTGCATCTACCCACTCACAAATTTGTTTCCTTCCTTGCTAATTTTTCTTTATGCAACCAGTCTTGGTGAAGGTTTGGAAGTTCACCGGCAAAATGCAGGTTCTCTGTGCTTTTTGAAAGGCTTCTGGGCAAGTTTAATACAATCACACTGCCTATTAGTGTGCTTACTAGTGCTGCTTACTCATCTGTATACCACACATAGTAACACACAGCATTGAATGATATTGACACACATGAACTGAATGAAACTCCAGCATACGCTTACACCCAGGTGTAATTTTTTGTAAAAAATCTTAGTGGCTTCAAAAGCATCCATACTGTAAGCTTCCTCTATTTGAGGATTTGTTCACAGCACTGGGTCAGGTGAGGAGGCAGATCGCAGTCAAGAGGCAAAAGGTGCTCAACCATAGCCCTTAATGTTATCATGAGCACATACTGAGACAGAAGATTGTAACCCTGACATCCCTAGAAAAATCCATTTGTCACGCTAAATAGGAGGTAAATACAAAGGGTCAACAAATACAGACAACAATTAACAAAATTATGGGCATTACTGACAAAACAATAATGACATATCTATCCAGTTTCATCCTCCAAGACATTAATACGGACTCTCTGTAACTAATAATAGTTAAGTTTACCTAGCTTAGAAGCTTCCCTGCAGTGGGATCACTCTGCTTTCAAAAGCTTCCAACCAGAGATGATCCATTTAAACACACACCCTTACATTCACTGAAATCAGTAAGTGCACTAGAGCTAAATCCCTGCTAGACAAACATCTCTCCAGCACAAACCCAGACACGTAATGGTCTGTTTTCTTCCATACTTTCATCTTTTATTCTCAACAAATGAATTCTGAGGTTTTAAACTTACCTTTCTCTCAGACAATGGCATGCTAACATTCTGCGTCCTCTTTCTCCTCAGTAACTTACATTTTTCAAGTAATTTCAGGTCATTTAAGAACTGTTGAGATCCCAACAATTACCTCAGATGAACGATAATTGACTTTTTCCCAGATTTCCCTGCCCTAAGAAATGATATAACATCTAAGGTGTTTTCCTTTACTTTGTTATTGCTCTTAGCCAGTCATTCTACATCTGTTTTATAGAGGGAAAAGTCATCATTAAAGTAATTTCACAGAAAAGTCCTAAGTATTTTTAAGGAGAGGTGAACTGTTAGAAATTAAGGAAGACTGGTTATCTGCGTATGTTTTATGCAGTTTTGAGGAAGTGAAAGAAAATAATTTCTGTTTCTTGACAGTTACTAACAGAACTATTTGAAAACTATTGATACAGCCTGTTAAACAGAACTTAACTCTTCCTAGTATCTTCTTGTCAGAAACAGGTTATTTTCACATCGTTCAAAATCACTATCCAATTCTATCCCTTTAGACACAAGCAGCATTAAAAACCCCAAAAAAACCAAACAAATTTGTAACCCTGTTAACATTTTCTTACATTAAAATACATTTCTGATAATTCTCTGTCTTAGGGGGAAAAATGAGGCTAGATACATCTGTGTTTGAGACACAGAGGCTTTCAGACTGATAACAGTTTATAAAAGTCCTAAAAATCAAACAGGTGGACCCAAACACAATATTTTGTATGTGATAATGGACTCTCACATGTATTATAGTCCACCTGAGCATTAAAGAGATGTAGGGTTCTGACTCATAAGCATTGCAACTAACTGTTTGCAGCAGTTAAAGACATTACTAACACATAGACTGTTCTGTCCTCCACCAGCCAGGACAACGGTGCATCCTAGCAACTGTGATGTCAAGTCCCTTCAATAGGCTGTACTTTCAGTTCAACAAGAGAGCGGGATGACTTTGTGAAGTGGGCAGTAACAATCTCTTTTCTCTTTGGGTCAGGCATCACTACCCTTTAGTGTTCTCTCAGAGGAATAATTTTGCATTTGAAGCCGTAACATTATTTAAGCCTTCAGCATATACATCCAGTTCCATCCTACACCTTCTCAACTGGAAAGCTTTTTAACTTTAATGAAATCAGATCCCAAACTCATCCTCAGAACAAGCTGCTCTTCCACATCTTTGCAAGAGTACTGCATCCTGTTCCACATCCCTAGCCATCCACAAAACCCCATGGCAAAAATCACTGCTTAACATTTTTGCCTCAGAAGCAGTGCCACATCCACACCTCAGCTATTACAGGTTACACTGGAACAGAAGAATCAAACTTCTGCCAGTAGGTTACCCCCACAAATATTTAAGAATCTAGCAGGCCAATTGGAGAAACATGCTTTTCTCTCCTGGCCCTACACAAATGGTTGGTGATGTGGCTGATAGGAGAACAATCCTAACCATGAGGTAGTATCCTATTTAAATATTTCACACGAATTCTAACAGATCTTTATAAGAGCTGTAGTAAGAGCAGCACTATTTCAGTCTAGGGGAACATGGAAGATCTTAATTTCTCATAGGAGATCTCTAGCAAAGCTGGGGAGAATAGTCTTCACTGTCAAGTCCCACAATTCAATCTGCTGCCAGTTTTTTCTGCATTTATACCTAAGTTTCTGAAATAAACACTAGATTTTCTGGGGTATGAAGACAGTATGTAGCTACAGCTGTCCTGATAATTTTCTCTGGCTAACTGCCCATACCTATCTCACCTATTTAACTTAACATTTATTCCACAAGACAAACTGGACAGAGAGTATCATTATCACTGTCCGATTCCAAAAGTTCCAAGCACACCTTCATAACTTACACAAGTACGTGACTCATGGTGAAGGGTGAGCAGGTTCTAATTTTCAGACAGAAAACAGGCAAAGTCAGTGCAACAGTGAACACAATCCCCATGCAAGCTAAGGTAACAGAATTTGTGTGGTAGAGTTAGGAAACGTATATAAAGGCTGAACAGCTCATTAGGGTTTCTGAAAACAGCACACAGATCTTTTAACATAGAAATGGCCCTGACTTAACTAGAGTATATAAACTTAAAATTATTTAACTCAATGATTAATTCCTTGAATGAATTCCTGTTTATAGATGTCCCTCTTTGGATTCAGCTGTCTTGTTGGATTAAATTGCCTTCATTCATCACCGGATTTCTGGTGGTGAAGAATGAAGTTCTCTGTAGTATGATGAAGATGCAGCCTGTAGGAGCATTACTTTGGCAAAATCTGATGGGCTGGTTCATACCATTTATCTTAACAGTCAGAATTAACTTGACCTATCTGAATTTCTCATAATTGAGAGTGGTTATACCAATTACCACTCAGTGGTCAGCAAATCACTGCAAGCAGTGACTCTTGTGAACGGCAGACACCTGACATGTACTTCTTCTATTGGCATAGCTGAATCCAGGGGTGTCCTGTACACTGTCCTATTGTAAGTGACTTATTTTGTCTTTGAGATCAATTGACTAAAGCTAAACAGAAGGAAACTTATTATACTCTAATCAGGGTGTGAACACTAAAATAGTAAAAGTCTGCATACTGACAAGGCCAATATATTCTAGCTGAAATCAAAACTCTACACCTTAAATCACATACCTTATCAAGTAGCTGTATTTCATGTTCATGCATGTGATTTAGTGAGGAACAAGTATAAGCACAAAATAAAAACATCTCCAGAGTCCTACTTACCTATAACTTTTAACAAGAAGGTCATAAGTGAGCATGAATAGAACAACCTTAAGGCTGTATCTTGCCATTATTCTACAAGTTGAATGGCAGCAGAGATGTCACCAATTTATTCAGGTGTTTGATAGCCTCTGGAGCACTCAGACATCCCAGGTCTGCTATCTGCCTTTGACTTTTCTGATCACATTGTCTAACTAAGCAGATAGCTGTCACTCCCCTGGGGAAATTGTATTCACATGACAAAACTTCCTTCACATGCTGAAAATACATTTAACAAAATACTGGAACAATTCTCTCTTAATTGACCATTCACCTCCCCATTTTACTGTTGTATTTTCCCTTATTATCATAAACACTGAGTTGTTTATAGATAAAATACATTTTTGAAATACAAAAGCTAATGAGTCTCAAAAGTTCCACCTTTAGGTAGGACAGAATCTCAACATATTCTGCTACTTGATACAAAATAGGCTTTTGTTTTGTTCACTTATAACATACTGGTAAGTTTTATAATTTCATTTTATACCTGCTATTGTATTAGATTAAAAAAAAAAAAAAAAGACGTGATTGAGAAATTACAAATAAATTACAGAAATCAAGGGGGGAAAAAACAAACCACACCAAAAACTCCAACAAAAAAAACCCACACAGAAAACTGAGTATACAAGAACTAGGCAATAGTATCACAAAGTAATACTGTGAAAATAGAAAAAAATCTCAAATTTTTCTCTTCAGAGAGTCAGTTACCTTTTTGTGTATGGTATTTTATTTTTCGTCCTGGTTGCCAAGACAAGGACATAACATCTTTTGTGCTATGAATTTAAGTATGAGAGAAAATGCATATTTAGGAGGGATGTAAGTCACATGAACAGCAGTTAGAAAGTTTAGGTCAAATTCACCCTTATTTTGATCCCATAGTCTTCAACAGGCTTAGATCCAGGCAAAACAAAGTTTGTACTTCAAGAAGTGGGGACAGTACCTGCAAGTGGTTCTCAAATTTTGGATAAATGGTGAGCTATAGCTTATTTAAATAATATTTCCTAGGTACTATAATTCTGTTTTGTTGTCAACATGCATAACTGCCATAAACAGCATTGATGAAGGAACAAATATACTGGAAGAAAGCATAACACAAATTAAAAAAACCAGTTAGCTAATAAAAGGAACAAGCTGTAAAGTGAAAAGGAGTGAGCCAAAAGAAAGGTGTTCAGCAAAGATTTTCACATCAGTTGAACATGCCCGCCTTGGGGAGGATAGGAGGGTGGAAAGCAAAAACCAAAAAATTCTCACAAAAACCACCAAAAAAACCACCAAAGCAAACGTGTTTTCCAGCCCCTTGTTACAGGTTGCAATAAGAATAAATGATACTTCACCAAAATACAAAAAGAAAGCCTTCAGACTGACATCAGGAACACGCCTACTCAAACAGAATTTCTGTCACCCCAAAACGAAACTGGCTACTGTGACCTTCCCAAAATAAACACAATCATTAACTACCCCATCGTCAAGTGAACATTCTTAATTCTGCCTGGAAGATTAATTTTATACTTCTTTTTTCTTCTGTGTTTGCTTTCTACCAAAAAGAATGGCTTGCCCTGGTTTAGAATGGTTTGAGCATTGCTGAGTCCAATAAGCACATAAGCTCTCTTGCAAAGAAGCTTCCCCTCCATTATTTAATGCCATTTTTCTTTTCTAGAGAGAGAAAAGGCAAAGGGCCCTCAGACTTACTGTGAGCAGTGAAGGGGGAAAAAAAGAAAAAAATACTAATTGTAGTTACAGTACAGTATAAAGTAAAAAAGAAGAAGAAAAAGGAAGAATCACTTTATAGCTTTCATTCCGTTAGCATAATTTTCCAAGAATGTTAACTATATTCTTTTATCTCTAAAACACTGTGTTACAACTCAGTTTAAGACAAAGCTAAAGCCAAAATTATAAATTACTCATGGATCAAAAGTTTTACATAATGATATTGGCTATTTTGTGTACACAGATGTGAATGTTTCCATTTCTTTGATTTTGTTTCCAAGTACATATTTTTCACAAACAACGGTGAACTGAAAATACAGCGCCTTAACTTTTTGGTTTTTGGATGCTTAGTGCTGTGCAGCTTACACTAATTCTTACACACTTACCTTGCAGCATTTTTGTCAAGCACTTTACATAACAAGTAAGATGAAGCTAAGGATTAAGTAGTAACACTTCGGAAAACTACAGAAACAGTAATAATTACCACTGTATAACCAGCATTGTAACTTGGTGATTACTGGTCCTATTCAAACAATAAAAACAGCCCAAAGCTAAACACCAAATAAACAACAGCTGTCACTTAATGACCACAAGGTGCAGTGGGTCTCTCAGCATTGTTTCAGGTCTTTAACTACCCCACCAGGCCCCAGCAGAGAGGCTTGATGTAAATACCGTCACCTGACCATCTGTACTAGCTACTGATTTTAATATTGAAGTTTCTCTTAACATTTTTACTCCATAGCGCAAGGTGAAGTCCACCGTAAAAGAGTTACAGTCACTTCAGAATTGCAAACACCTCCCATGTGACTAATAGAAAAAAAACTTATTTACGTATGTTAAACTAGGCTTAACGGGGTAAAGGGATAACACCAGGCTCACTAGAAATGAGCTGGGGGTAGCATGCTGCTGTTGGAGTCCACGTCCACAGGGCAACTTAAATGCATTTCTGCCAATGCCCGCAGCACAGGCAGCAAAAAGAGGAGTGGAAGCCACTGTGCAGTAGGAAAACCATGACACAGTCACCATTGCAGAAATGTGATGGAATGATTCACATGATTGGAATGCTGCAATGGATGGCGACAGGCTCTTTGGGAGGGATAAGCAAGGAAAAAGAGGTGGTGGGGTTGTGTTATATGTCAGGGAGTGCATAAACTGCCTGGAACTTAATGTTGTGAGTGAGAAGGCTAAATGTTTGTGGGTAAAGATCAGGGGGGAGGCCAACCAAGCTGGTATCCTGGTAGGAATCTGTTACAGACCACATAGCCAGAATGAAGCTACAGATGAAGTGTTCTTCAGGATTGCTTGCCCTTGTTCTCGTGGGGGACTTAAGCCTACCAGATCTCTGCTGGAAGTACAACACAGCAGAGAGGAAACAATCCAGGAGATTCTTGGAGGTGTGGAAGACAACTTCCTGACCCAGCTGGTTAGTGAGCCAGCTAGGGGAGATGCCTGGCTAGATCTGCTGTTCTCAAACAGAGAAAGACTGGTGGGTGACGTGATGGTTGGAGGACATCCTGGGCAAAGTGATCACGAAATGATTGAATTTTCAATCCTTGGAGAAGTCAGGAAGAAGGTCAGCAAAACCTCCACCTTAGACTTCCAGAGGGCTGACTTTGGCCTGTTTAGGGCACTGGTTGGCAGAATTCCTTGGGAAACATTACTGAAGGTCAAAGGGTCCAGGAAGGCCGGACACTCTTCAAGAATGAAATCCTTAAGGCGCAGGAGCAGGCGGTCCCCATGTACTGACAATCAGATTGGTGGGGAAGAAACCAGCCTGGCTGAACAGGGACATACTACTGGAACTCGGGAGAAAAGAGAGAATTTATCATCTGCGGAAGAAGGGACCATCACCCCATGGAAAATACAGAGATGTTGTTAGGTTATGCAGAGAGAAAGACAGAAAGGCGAAGGCACAGATGGAACTGAATCTGGCCACTGTCATGAAAGATAGTAAAAAGTACATTTTCAGATATATTAGCAACCAAAGGAGGGCCAAGGAGAATCTCCATCTTCTGCTGGATACTAGGGGAAACCTGGTGACAGAGGATGAGGAAAAGGCTGAGGTACTTAATGCTACCTTTGTCTTTAAGTCACGCCAGCCATCCTCAAGGTACTCAGTTCCCCAAGTTGGATGGCAGATGGGGAGCTGATTGAAGTCCCCATAATTTAGGAAGAAATGGTTAGTGACCTGCTACTACACTTAGACGTACACAAATCTACAGGGCCGGATGGGTTACACCCTACAGCTAAGGAGCTGGCAGAGGAGCTTGCTAAGCCACTCTCAATTATCCGTC
>NW_009925898.1:1052-1837 GCF_000696875.1 Nestor notabilis | reverse complement strand
GAGAGGGGGCTTTCTAAGCCACTCTCCATCATCCGTCAGCAGTCCTGGTCTAGTGGGCAGGTCCCAGAGGACGGGAGGTTGGCCAACGTGAAGCCTCTCTACAAAAAGGGCAGGAAGACCCTGGGAACTACAGGCCTGTCAGCTTGAGCTCAGTGCCAGGGAAGGGCATGGCGCAGATGATCCTGAGATCTTAAAGTACATGTGGGAAAATGGAGGGATCAGGCCCAGCTGGCATGGGTTCATGAAGGGCAGGTCCTGCTTGAGCAACCTGATCTCATTCTCTGATAAGGTGACCCATCTTTTTAATGAGGGAAAGGCTGTGGACATTGTCTATTTTGACTTACGTAAAGCATTTGACGCTGTTTCCCACAGCATTCTCCTGGAGAAATCAGCTTCTTGTGGTCAGGATAGGAGGATTTGTCGCTGGGTTGGAAACACAGGCTGGATGGCTGCGCCCAGAGAGCGGTGGTAAATGGTATCACATCTAGTTGGTAACTGGTCACTAGTGGTGTCCCTCAGGGCTTGGTGTTAGAGCCAGCGTTAATACTTTCACTGATGATCTGGATGAGGGAATTGAGCACACCGTCAGTAAATCTGCAGGCAACACCATGTTGAGCAGAAGTGTTGATCTGCTGAAGTCTCTGCAGAGGGATTTGGACAGGCTGGATCGATGGTCTGTGGCCAGCTATATGTGATTAAACAAGGCAAAGTGCTGCGTCCTGCATTTGGGCCACAACAACCCCATGCAACGCTACAGGCTTGGGGAAGAGTGGCTGGGGGGGAGG
>NW_009925898.1:0-1038 GCF_000696875.1 Nestor notabilis | reverse complement strand
TAACAAAGCCCAAGCTTTTGCCCAGCCAGCCAAGAAGGCCAACAGCATCCTTGCCTGTATCAGCAATAGCGTGGCAGCAGGGCCAAGGCAGTGATCATCCCCCTGGAATGGGCAGCCTCAAATCCTGTCTTCAGTTCTGGGACCCTCACTACAGGAGAGACACTGAGGTGCTGGTGTGTCCAGAGAAGGGCAACGGAGCTGGTGAAGGGTTTGGAGCACAAGGGTGATGAGCAACAGCTAAGGGAACTGGGGTTGTTTAGTCTGGAGAAGGCTTGGGGGGACCTCATTGCTCTCTACAACTACCTGAAAGGACGTTGTACTGAGGTGGGGGTTGGTCTCTTCTCCCAAGTGACAAGCAACAGAACAAGAGGAAACAGCTTCAAGCTGTGCCAGGGGAGGTTTAGATTGGATATTAGGAAAAATTTCTTCACCAAGAGGTTAATCAGGTGTTGGAACAGGCTGCACAGGGAAGCAGTGGAATCACTGTCCCGTGAAGTGTTCCCACACGCTACAGATGAGGCCCTCAGTGATACACGCTAGTGGCAGTCTTGACAGTCCTGTGGTTGGACTTGATCTTAAATGTCTTCTCCAGCCTGTGATTCTATATAACAACATGTGTGGCAGTTTGTTGTTGGTTTTTTTTTTTTTTTTTAATGAGTACAACTGGTGTTCAAAATAACCCTTCAGCCTGGCGGGCCCATTACTTTAATGAAGTACTCCTTTGTTACATGAACAGGTATAGCTTCTGCTAACAACACAGGAGCTCTGCAGCACTTGGCTGCAGATCAGGTAAATGATTTACAGAGTTAAAAAAAAAATACAAGGAAGGAAAAATACACGACTAGCATGCGGAGCTGAAAAACATACTTCCAAACCAACTGTTAAAAAAGCTAAAAAGGACGAAAGAAAAGTCAAAACCAACCTAAGAGCACTATTTACCTTTCCTACCCCTGAGAAACAGAAGATCCACCTCCGCTCTTCACACAGCCTTATTTTATCTGGCGGCTACTCCAGCAGCCACCTCCGGACCTGCGACAA